>NC_136805.1:13332334-13377334 GCF_951216825.1 Electrona antarctica
TCTGTTCTCTGCTTATTCAATACAGCTCGCTATATACGGACTGAGGCAGAAAGTCATGTAAACCTTTTATTTACAGTTTGGTCTGTAAACTTCTACTGTAATAATAAAAATCACACCCCTGTGAAGTGAGCGTTGCAACTGTTCTGTACTTATTCACTACAGCTCGCTATATACGGACTGAGACAGAAAGTCATGTAAACCTTTTATTTACAGTTTGGTCTGTAAACTTCTACTGTAATAATAAAAATCACACCCCTGTGAAGTGAGTGGTGCAACTGTTCTCTACAGTTGCACCGCGCAACTGTAGAGAACAGTTGCAACGCTCACTTCACAGGGGTGTGATTTCTGGTTTTTTTTTCTGATCACGTGAGCGGGACTAAGCAGCAATGATAGGGCGATGGTTCTTCATTGTCCGGGTGGGTAAAAAGATGAATGAAAGTATGCTATAAAAAAGTGATTGAAACGTATTGATACGTGATTCGCACCCGACGTTTGATTAATTGATAACGTATTGATACGCGATTCGCGTCGGCTGTGTTATGTCACTTTGACTTGGCACAAAGACGTTAGGACATTAAATATTTATCGTATAACAAAAGATGAGATGAGATGCCTGGAGATGGCTTGTTGACGGCCTATGCCCCAGAAGGGGTAGCACGCGTAAGTAAAAGATGACGACTGTCCAGCATGAATAAAGGACGACAGTGTCTATAAGCCCCTAGATGTCATGCTGTTCCAGGTCCCCCCATTATAGATTTTGAGATACATGTATCTTGAGTGCAATTGAAAGGTTTTAGACTAACGGGAGGTCTACACAATAAACATGTTTCATGCGGGACAGAGGTGGTCTTATTTTATTCAATGCTGCAATCTACACCTGGCCAACACATTCACACTCCCAAGTCCAACTCATCACATTCTGATGCATGGTCATTGGTCAGGACGGTCCGATCCCCTAACCGTTCCTTTTACTGATTCCTATAGAGCGTTGCAGTCCCGCCCCCTTTCATGACAACGACAGGCCTGGAAGAGAATTCCCCATTCATTTTGACCATAGGCGTTTCAAAAAGTATTTATTTAAAGACCTTTTAAGTCTCGGACAAAGCCAACTCTTGTTGTGACTTAATCATGACAATAAACCCCCACATTTTGGGCCGAAGAAGAAAAGGGCAGGGTACAATTTCTTTTCCCCCTTTCTAATTATTTGATTGGCCCAAAACATTGTGTTTATTGTCATGATTTGTCACAACAAGAGTTGGCTTTGTCCAAGGCTTAAATGTCTTTAAATAAATACTTTTTGAAACGTCTCAAATGAATGGGGAATTCTCTTCCGGGCCTGTCGTTGTCATGAAAGGAGGCGGGACTGCGACACTCTATAGGAGGTTCCAAATGGACCCTTACAGGTCTGTAACTCTGAGAGTGTACAAATGAGAAACTATGTGCTTGCCTGGGTGCTATTTATTGCAATTGCTACAATTTCTGCTTGTTTCCCAATATTACAGTTCTAATCACTTTGATGAAAACATTACTTGAAAGTAATCACTGGAAACTGTTCCAGAATGAAGCCCTAGAGACCGCCATGCTTGCCGGTAGAAGTACTTGAACTTCTACACTGTAGCCTCCAATACAAATCACATCTGAAAAGCCTCTTTAAGAGCCAATAGGCTCTATGAACAGAAGCCATATTGGAAAGAAAAAGTGCCTCTTCCTTAATTAATTCCTTCTCAGGTCTTACCAATTATATTAATTAAGGCTATAGCTGTTCCATTTCATACTCTGAGAGTGTACAAATCGATTCCATTAATTTTGTTACACAACCTTAAGGGGCCATTTGGAACCCCCTCAAGGAACCATGAGGGTCCCTGGACCCCACTTTGAGACCCACTGGTGTAGCAGTGCGCCAACATACATGTACAATATCAGCACCCTGACTCTGTCTGACCAGAATAGAACAGAGACCTGTGAAGGAAGTAAAGAAGAAGCCCAATTGCTTTCCAATATGGCTGCTGTAGGAGCCGTGGAAGATACCTTGGACTCTCCTCCACTCAGGACGTTGACCATGACCTCCATGACGGTTTCGTGCATCCCCAGAGCTCTCATCAGGTTGGGGTGCTGGTAGAACACCTTGTTATTCATGATGTCACTGTGAGAGAAGAGAGGGGAAGAGGTTAACCACTTTTCAGCCCATTTGTGGGTTACAGTCACAGACACATTTCTATGGGTCACGAGGTCACGAGGTCCCCTTTATTATTTGAAAAAGAACAAACACTGTCTTCAAATGCAGTGAAAAAACTTTAATAGGGAAACAGCAACGTTTCGGCCTATGCGGTCTTCATCAGGCTAACTTTCATCCTTTATTATTTAAAACAATAAGGAGAAAATCAAGAGAAAATCACTACTTCAGCTTCTCTTCATAGACAGTAGTACCTTCGGTAATGTATTTGTTGTTTTGTTATGTAAACACAGGGCAAAGTTAACATACTAAGCCTTTAATTTAAAGAGAATGTTGATTTCACCCTGTATAGAGCTTGTGTTAGTATTAAGTGCTACATTAGGTGAGGTATTGTTGATCATTGTATCCCTACTGTGTGTGAACTGGGCCGGGCCAGCTAGTGTCCTCCTCACCCCAGTCCTCTGATCATGAGTTCTACTGTGAACTGGGCCGCGCAAGCTGCATAGTGTCCTCACCCCAGTCCTCTGATCATCAGTTTCTCCTCCTCTCTCCCCATGCGAACGCTGAGCAGAGATCTGATCTGTCCCAGAGCAGCCAGCAGGTTGATGGTGTCCTCTACTGACACTGCATTGATGGTGTAGGTCTTAGGTAGGGCACGCACCTGCACACACACACACACACACACACACACACACACACACACACACACACACACACACACACACACACACACACACACACACACACACACACACACACACACACACACACACACACACACACACACACACACACACACACACACACACACACACACACACACACACACACACACACACAGAGAGAGAGACGAAATGTTGACGAGAATGTCCATCAGAAGCCGGCATGGTGACTTTACTGGAGTATGTTATATGTACAGTTGTACACTCACACACGCGCACGCACGCACGCACGCACGCACGCACGCACGCACGCACGCACGCACGCACACACGCACACACGCACACACACACCTGTCCACCGATGCCGTCGTGCTGGCGATGCAGCAGGACAAACATGGCTCTGACCAGCTCTGGGTCTTCAATCACAGACTCTTGAGCCCAGCGGACCATGGTATCTGAGATCAGTTGCTGTAAGGTACCTGCAGGGAAAAGAAACACACACACACTTAAGGACTGGACACGGAATAAAAAATAAAAAAAACGTAGGAAAAACAGTACATACAGTACTTCACTTTAACTTCAACCTACTCCACTTTCAGAACTAATAGTTTTTGTGCAGTGGTTAACTCATTAAAACTGGCAAAGCATCTGTGTTATTTTAGATTTTAGCTATACAGTATATAGCAACATACGTTTTTCAGAACAGTGGTTTAGATTGTGGTTCTCAACCTGTGGGTCGGGACCCCCAGGGAGGTCCTCACATGATTTTTGGGGTGTATTTTTGGACTGGTGCTTTCACTTTCTTAAACGTTTTTCAAATTTGATTAATTTAATTTATATTTTTAGGAAACGTAAAAAAGGGATATTTACTCACAACCCATAAAAATGGGTCCTTACCCATTGTCGGGGAAACACTGCTCTAAACTCTAGTTGTTGTTTCACACAGTTCTATTAATGAAGCATAAGGAAGTGCTCCATTTCACACAGGCTCCACCCTCCAACGCTACTGTAGGCTGTCGTGTTGTGTCGAGACCCCACAGAGCGCTGTTAAACCTCATTTAGACTGTGTATGACAACCCCCGTGAGCCAGATCTTTTGGCTCATGGACATAAAGTAATGTGGAACGTCTCACAGGCTGTGAGTGAGCCACTTGGCTCATGTACCTCTTGAAATGTCTAGCGGCTCAGCTCACACACGCCGCGTCGATAATGTCTCACAGCTTTGATTGGTTGACTGACCAGGGTCTACTACGGAGCTGGCCAGTGTGAGCCGATGTATTGAGTGTAAATGGCCAGAGACGCTTGTAGATCCGCAATGTTTTGGCGACTGACACCATCGTACGATGGGGTATACAGTATAATAAAGCTATTCGGTATGTGAAATAGGTCTTCATTAACCCTTAGAAGGTGAAAGACGCCAATTGGCGTCTTCATCAGAATTCCGTAAATGATCAATGACGCCAATTGGCGTCTTTCTAGTTTTTGATTAATCTAAACATATTAATATGCTCCGAAGCGCTGTTTAAATTCCTGAGCTTATATTCCAACTACATTACCCAGAAAACCCGTGTCACGTGACACACGTGTACGTGTTGCCATTGGAAGCTGGTCCCACCCCCTGTAAACAGTGGGGGCAGAGGGAGTCTTCATAGTTTATTGTTTTGCCTGTTTTGCCGTCTCGCCCGAGCGATTTTCTAGCAGAAAAAGTTGAAAGCAGTACTATTTATTTGAGAGAGTTTTGTGGTAGTAGTATTGATCCATACGCGTCCCAGTCGCCTTCTCCAGGCGGAGTAGCCCTGGTCCAGTGCTTACAGCGAGACTCGCTGCTCCCTCCCTCCTTTTTTCATTGTCTCCCCATCGTCGTCCGATGAGCTATACCGGGAAACCATTGAAGAAGACGATCAACCCGGAATGTTTTGAGGTAATCTTATTGTAGAAAATGCCCTTCTATAGTGATCAGAAATCATAAGATGATCGCTACAAATAGATGCTTGGATAATTACTACTACTAGTCAGATCATGACGCCAGAATGACTCACCACGATGGCCCTCAGCCATTAGCCAGCACCAAAGGTGCTGGCTAATGGGGGGGTTGGTGCATTGGTGCTGGCTAATGGCTGGAGGGGGGGTTGGTGTCGATCGGTTGGTTGGTGCAGTACAAATGTATCGTAGCAGGCATGCACGCATGGCAGTACAAGTATTTTATATTGTAGCGTGCCTTATAGGCGATCTGATCTTTAGAGTAATGTTCGCTCCTTTTATTTACTGTCTACAAAGACGGAGAACAAACATGCATCGTTTACTGAAGCAACGCGTGGTTATGATGACCTTGCTACAAGGATCGGAGGGGGGACGGGGAGTGAAGCTAACAGTAGCGTATTATATAAGATCTGTATGACGTTTCATTGACGTCTGAGCTTGCATGATAATCGCATTCATTGTATATTGTATACAATCATGATTGTACATTGTTTAGTGTGTCTCCGTGTGATGATGATGATGACGATGATGTCAGATAGCCTACGTCCCCCCCCCCCCCCCCAACTGGCTATTGGCCGGGCTGACTACAGCTAAATGTTTATTTTTATATATTTAGAACTGGCATCAGATGAGGAGGAGGAGGAGGATGATGATGATGATGATGATGATGATGATGATGAAGACGAAGAGTCAAGACTGCGATGGAGTTCTCCGACACTGAACCGGATGCATTCATTCATTTCAGTTGTTGTTGTTTTTTAATTTAGCCTACACACACACACACACCGTCAAGAACAACTGGAATGCAGTGGTTTGGGGACACTGGGGAGTTTGGGGACAACTGTTTTGTATGTAGGCCTATTTATTTTCTGTAATATTTATTATAATTGTATTATGTTAGTAGTCATAAAAAATAAAAGACGCTTTTACAATGAGTTAGACCTGTCATGGCTATTTTGTTCACTATTCTGAGGTTTATGGTTTGACTAAGCGAGTTTCAACTGTGATTTACTCTGTAACGGTAGATGGTAAGAACCCAATTTTTTGTTATAATACAGTATACATTCAAGTCTATATTTTGATACATATCATGGGCACAAAGTCATATCAAAACAATGTCCTTGGATGTGTTTTTTATCAAAACTGTTTCTTCACAACAGGTTTTTGAGATACATGCATGAATAGACAAGGTACTGGTAAGACTATGTAAACATGGTATATATCAAAATGTGCGTTAGAATGTCTACTTTTACCCCAAAAAAGAATTGAGTTTATATGATGTTCCATTTTAGAGCTAGGGGGACTTTTAGCTGGATAGGTCAGATTGATCATGACTGACCATGCTATTTATAGATGGCAAAATATCTACAGTGGTACATGTGAGAAACTTTTTATTTCATTTTAATTGAACTAGACAACTCACCCTTTAAAATGAGATATTGCATGGCTATGTACGCCCAGCAGAAAAAAAGTTATTTAGAAAATAAAACTTCAACCGGGCATAACTTTTTTTGTTGTCCTAGAAACACTACCCAGTGTAAATGCAGGCTCTTTTAAATGGCTTCCAACACAAAAACTAAACATTTTATCAACTCAGTTCATTTTTTTCCTGGAAGCAGACAAGCCAAGCTTTCTCTGAAGGTCTTTTGTTGTCACACATTCACAACAGAGAATTTTCAATAAATCATTCAAAAACGCCATTCTGCCATAGAGAAGTCTAAAAACTATATAGAAATCCTTGAAACTCTCAAAGAGTTAAGTGAAATACGCCATTTAATTCATTACGTGAAATAGAGCTCTTCATTACGTGAAATAGAGCTCTTCATTACGTGAAATACAGCTCTTCATTGTGTGAAATAGGGCTCTTCATTATGTGAAATAGGGCTCTTCATTATGTGAAATAGGGCTCTTCATTACATGAAATACAGCTCTTCATTATGTGAAATAGGGCTCTTCATTACATGAAATACAGCTCTTCATTATGTGAAATACAGGCTACAGCTCTTCAATAAGGCCGGTCCATACGGCCAATGTTTTCTTTGGGAATGTTCGGTTTAAGTAGGAAATTAAGTCACTCGCAATTTCTGAAGAGCATTCTCCCGAGAAAAAAATTATCAGAAATCTGCACTCCTAGAGGTTGTGACTCACTGAAATCTACTCCGGGGACCCCGGAGAGTGTGATTGGTCGGTTGGGTGTGTTGTTTGATGACACACCCCCTGTAGTACTATAGTACATGCATCAGCCAAGAGTAGAGATAACTGAGGTATAATAAATCCAATATCAACACTAGGATATTCTGTGAGAATATTACAGTAGCCTACTAGTCCGGGGGATATGTTTTAAATGCGTTCACAGTTCACACACTACTCCTCCCACTAAAGTAATGAAATGAAATGAAATGAAATCTATATTTACCCAGGGTATCTGGGCTAAGCTCAAGAACTTGTTTCCAGCCAGGCCCTGCTCATAGAACACATTTCATCGTAGTGGTTGATGCCTTGTTCAAGGGCATTTCAGCGGTGGTAATTTTAACGTGTCGGACGGCTGGTTCGAACTGGGAATCTTCCGGTATCTAGACCGCGCCGCTATCCGTTCGGCCACCGCTGCCACTAGTATGTGGTGTAAGTATGGGAGGACACAGGGACAGTCCGTGGGAGATGCAATGATCAATGCCAGATGTAGCTTGTTGACTACAATTACTGAAGAGATGTTTATGTTTTGTTTGTGTAAATGAGCCATTGATCATGGAAGTGTGAATATTTCCAAGTCAAAAGCTCTCCCTCCGAAACCCCTTGAAACGGAGGAGGGGAGGCTCCACTCGTCAACAATAGAAGCAGCATCAACACGTCACGTCCACTTAAATTCACCGGACAATCACCGCGTCCATTCACACATTGAGCCGTTAACACAATGGAGCTGCCAGCATCCACACACGCGCACACGCACACACACACACACACACACACACACACACACACACACACACACACACACACACACACACACACACACACTTTTGAAACACACACACTGAAAATAGCCAATAAGCAGACTTGGCAACACTGCCATTCATGCCATTCAGAGATGCTACGCTTTTCTTATTTCCCGAACAAGAGGGAATTATGACATTTTCCCGGAGGCAGTATCTGGACCGGCCTTTAATGGTCCATCACAGACAACATTTCACTGCTACACTGGTCACAGTGTTCTGTCTGCCGCTGCTGGAAGAGGTCTAGACGTCGGGGCGGAACACTCACTGGGTTTCTTGTCTTTTTTCTTCTTGGGCAGGTGGTCGGCCAACTTCCTGTGAAGAGAAGCCACGCTCTCCACCAGCCTAAGGAGACGACCGCGAATGGTGAAGTCACTGTCGGCGTCGCTCGCCTTCTCCTCATCTATCTCGATACCTAGAGGAACAACACAGGGATACGTGATTATCAACAGATCAAAACCTTTAAATATTGCATTTTAATGATGTGCTTATATTATGAACACTGTCAATGCTAACTCAATGTCGCTATTTGCTTCTGCAATGATTTTGGCAATGAATGCCTTAACATGCAATGCAATGAATCCATTGAAGGTGGATGCTGAATAGGATGGATTCAGGTGGCGATCCAGGAGTCTGCATGTGTTGATGTGATGTTTTCACATCGCATCATCATCGCTCGAGTTATAATATATACAGTACATATACTGTATACACACATAATAATTAAATATAACATGTGTAAGCCACCAGAACAGTACCACAGTGTATCATGAGATCGTCATGGAAGTCCATCAGTTGTTCTCGTATAAAATCAGGACAGGGACACTCTTGCTTCTCATCCTTGAAGTTCAGCAGCATGTTGATCTGCAGGGGGTTTCATGGTTAGAAGTGAGAAGGCCTTGTTCTCATGGTTTTACCTGCCTTCTATACACACCTCTAGTGTTGCTCCACCAAAGACTTTCTGTTTCGTTTCATCCTACCTTTCATCATACCCTGAAGAAGGCAACCTGCTTGCCGAAACGTTGGTTTATTAAAAAGTTTCTAGCATCGTGACTACGAGCTGAGCCGAGTTTTATCTCCTGTGGTCAGCACCTCGCCACTACTGGTTTCCCCCGTGATCTTCAAATTATGCAGACTGATCATGTAATCTCTGCTCAGTGCTCAGGGCCAAATTAGACATTGGGCCGGTGGGCTGCAGGGGCCCTTCTGGGAAACTGGACCACGCGGTACTGGGTTTGACGCCCTGACAATGTCTACTGGGGGCCTTCATTGGCCGTTGATTGTGTTAAATGTAGGTAAGAAAAGATAATAAAAAGATAAACAAAATCACACTCGTGTGAAGTGAGGGGCGTTCTTATCATCATACATCATCATACAACACATTCCGTGCTCAAATCATCACTATGGGGTGCACACATTCTCAGCCAATCAAATCATCGCTATGGGGTACACACATTGCTCAGCCAATCAAATCATCGCTATGGGGTACACACAAACACACAACGCTGGGCATAGGAGGGGCTAGCACACCTCAAAAACCAAAACGCCACGTGCATGCATTTCACTGCATTTTTAGAAATACTACATTTGTAAGAATTGTATGTGGCATAATTAAATTGATTGATTGATAACAACAATAATGATAGGAAAGAAAAAATAAAATAAAAATAAGACATCTATACAGTATACATGACAGTCAGTGTATAGTAGCAGCAATTGGAAAAAGATAAACTGACTCCACACCTAACTGAAAATATTTGTCAGCATGTCAGATGCTGTGAAAGTGGCCATGAGGTCTCACCTGCTCTTGCGGTGGCGACCTGAACTCTTTGGTTTTCTTGGCCGTGAGTGACACAGACATGTTGAGTGCCTGCATGACCTCGTTGTAGCGAAACCTCTGGTTGTCTTGGAGACAGGCTACGAAGTCGTCGGAGAAGGCGACGACCGCCTCGATGCGGTGCCGCACCTGGCAGTCATACAGGTACTGCAGCAGATGACACATCTGTGGAAAACAGGCAAATCTATGTAAACACCATGGCCACAGAAACTAGTGGTTCTCAAAGGAGAGTCCATCACATTCCAGCCCTCACCTGTAGCTTCACTGGCTCAGGCAGCTTCATCTGCAGCAGACCTTCCTTAGGCGCTTTCCTACCCCCTTCCTCCAATCCTGCTAATCCCTCTGCTCCCTTGTTGTCGACCTCCCCTCCCTTATCGCCGGCCTCCCCTTCCTTGTCCCCCTGCTTGTCCTTGGTGGGCTCCGCCTCCCCTTCGCCGCCTCCGCCGCCGTCCTCCGAGAACACGGAGGGTTCGATGAGCTGCAGGATGTTCTTCAGGTCGCCGTTGTGGAACACGCCCATGATGAGCAGCGTGTAGAACAGCTTGATGAGCGGCACGAACAGGAACTTCGTGCTGCCCCCGATGGGGTCGCGCACGTGCATGCTGCCCTCACGCACGGCCTCGGTCAGCATCTCGATGGTCTTGGTCTTCAGGGTCTCCAGCGGGAACTCTGGGCTATATTGGAAGCAGTCCGAGCTGGCGGCGCTGATCCCGGACGCGCTGGTGCGGCTCCATGTGGCGCAGACGAAGCTGGGCGAGGTGAAGTGCATCCTGGGCCGCAGCGAGGTGCTGAGGCCGATGCCGGGGAGGCCATGCTTCTTCTTCTCGTCCGGGAACATCTTGATGCTCTTGGTCTCGTCGGTCATGGGAACGATGTACTCGTTGTTCATCATGAGGCGCGCCGTGGCGTAGCTGTTCAGGTGAATGTCGATGAGGAGGTCGTAGTAGCCGGTACGGAGTAGTCCTGGAGAGCATGACAAACAACCACATTCCACATGAAAACCAGGGTCTATTATCTGGCATGTAGTTATTCTCTGTGGCAAGGAGATTTCTATTATCTGGCATGTAGTTATTCTCTGTGGCAAGGAGATTTCTATTATCTGGCATGTAGTTATTCTCTGTGGCAAGGAGATTTCTATTATCTGGCATGTAGTTATTCTCTGTGGCAAGGAGATTACTATTATCTGGCATGTAGTTACTCTATGTGGCAAGGAGATTACTATTATCTGGCATGTAGTTATTCTCTGTGGCAAGGAGATTACTATTATCTGGCATGTAGTTATTCTCTGTGGCAAGGATATTACTATTATCTGGCATGTAGTTATTCTCTGTGGCAAGGAGATTTCTATTATCTGGCGTGTAGTTACTCTATGTGGCAAGGAGATTACTATTATCTGGCATGTAGTTATTCCCTGTGGCAAGGAGATTTCTATTATCTGGCATGTAGTTACTCTATGTGGCAAGGAGATTACTATTATCTGGCATGTAGTTACTCTATGTGGCAAGGAGATTACTATTATCTGGCATGTAGTTATTCCCTGTGGCAAGGAGATTACTATTATCTGGCATGTAGTTATTCGCTGTGGCAAGGAGATTACTATTATCTGGCATGTAGTTACTCTATGTGGCAAGGAGATTTCTATTATCTGGCATGTAGTTACTCTATGTGGCAAGGAGATTTCTATTATCTGGCATGTAGTTACTCTATGTGGCAAGGAGATTTCTATTATCTGGCATGTAGTTATTCTCTGTGGCAAGGAGATTTCTATTATCTGGCATGTAGTTATTCTCTGTGGCAAGGAGATTACTATTATCTGGCATGTAGTTATTCTCTGTGGCAAGGAGATTACTATTATCTGGCATGTAGTTATTCTCTGTGGCAAGGAGATTTCTATTATCTGGCATGTAGTTATTCCCTGTGGCAAGGAGATTACTATTATCTGGCATGTAGTTATTCTCTGTGGCAAGGAGATTACTATTATCTGGCATGTAGTTATTCTCTGTGGCAAGGAGATTACTATTATCTGGCATGTAGTTACTCTATGTGGCAAGGAGATTACTATTATCTGGCATGTAGTTATTCTCTGTGGCAAGGAGATTACTATTATCTGGCATGTAGTTATTCTCTGTGGCAAGGATATTACTATTATCTGGCATGTAGTTATTCTCTGTGGCAAGGAGATTTCTATTATCTGGCGTGTAGTTACTCTATGTGGCAAGGAGATTACTATTATCTGGCATGTAGTTATTCCCTGTGGCAAGGAGATTTCTATTATCTGGCATGTAGTTACTCTATGTGGCAAGGAGATTACTATTATCTGGCATGTAGTTACTCTATGTGGCAAGGAGATTACTATTATCTGGCATGTAGTTATTCCCTGTGGCAAGGAGATTACTATTATCTGGCATGTAGTTATTCGCTGTGGCAAGGAGATTACTATTATCTGGCATGTAGTTACTCTATGTGGCAAGGAGATTTCTATTATCTGGCATGTAGTTACTCTATGTGGCAAGGAGATTTCTATTATCTGGCATGTAGTTACTCTATGTGGCAAGGAGATTTCTATTATCTGGCATGTAGTTATTCTCTGTGGCAAGGAGATTTCTATTATCTGGCATGTAGTTATTCTCTGTGGCAAGGAGATTACTATTATCTGGCATGTAGTTATTCTCTGTGGCAAGGAGATTTCTATTATCTGGCATGTAGTTATTCTCTGTGGCAAGGAGATTACTATTATCTGGCATGTAGTTATTCTCTGTGGCAAGGAGATTACTATTATCTGGCATGTAGTTATTCTCTGTGGCAAGGAGATTTCTATTATCTGGCATGTAGTTATTCTCTGTGGCAAGGAGATTACTATTATCTGGCATGTAGTTATTCTCTGTGGCAAGGAGATTTCTATTATCTGGCATGTAGTTATTCTCTGAGGCAAGGAGATTTCTATTATCTGGCATGTAGTTACTCTATGTGGCAAGGAGATTTCTATTATCTGGCATGTATGCCTATTACCTGGCATGTACTTATTCTCTATGGCCTGGAGGAGCTGGGCTTCGTCCACATGGGAGCAGAGGGCGTGGGCCACGCGGTTGTTGCCCAGAGCGCAGACAGCAGAGTACAGACGCAGGGTGTGGTAGTGAAACTTCAACAAGTCCTTCTGCTCAGACAACTCCAAGATATCCAAAGACCTGAGAGACAGGGGAAGCAAGCAATGAATTAAGTCATTCATGAGTGAATGAATCGTGTTTGTTTTGTGGTGCGTGTGCGTGTGCGTGCGTGTGCATGCGTGCATACCTGTTTTCCTCCGGTATATGCAGGGACATGAACTGCAGTGGTTCGTTACACTGAACCAACCAGCCAAGTCTGTCATTCACTCTGGATACAGAAACCTGAGGACACAACAGAACCAAAATGTATATACAGTCCACATTCATTCAGTCTTGTAGGGATGTCAACATTCTGCTATTGATGATAACATAGATTGAACATTGATGATTGAAAGGCCACACGGGGCTATGTAGAACAGAACAGAAGGAGTGTTGTGGGGCATGACGTGGAGCGGAGTGCCTTCAAGCCCTTTAGCTGTTGTAAAACCGCAGTACACCATGCATGCACGGTAAATTTAGTTTGGGTACAAGGTAACGTTTAGGATGTCTTTAGAGATGTTGGGAGAATGCAACAGGAACATGCGCCCATAGATGGCGCCATAATAATGTCTTCTGCAAATAACTACCACCAGATTGAACTTGCCTTAACAATCCTATCATGAGGACTGATACGGATGCAACTTTAAAAAAATATACTGAAAGGTTCACATTAACAAAGCATAAAGCATAAAATAAATTTCAGCAAAACGTTAATCCAAGCAAAATCATAGACATTTCCCAATTAAAACCATTTTGAATAAATCACAAACGATAATAGCCTATACTGTACATCCATGGTGGAGAGGAGTATGTTAAGATATTGCACACTAGATGTTGGAGCAGTGATAACGATAACATGCGGCCCAGATGTGCGTTCTTCAAGTACTATAGTCGGTAAAGATGGAAGTTGGGGATCAATGCCCCCCCCCCCCCCCCCCCCCCCCCCCCCCCCGGCTATGCAATACCTATTGTACCCGTGTCAGAGTACCCGTTCCACCCGTCTGTCTGTGTCCCTGTTATACCCATATATGGATATTTCTGTATTTGTCCCTTTATTACTATATATGGAGTTCTGTGTTTGGCATGCCCAAATATGGAGTGTTGTGATGTCAGAACAGGCCAGCTTATGGAGTTCTTTGTCAGAAATGCCCAAATATGGAGTGCTGTGATGTCACAACAGGCCAGCTCCATATATGGACCCTGGGCAGGGGCCCTGTCCAGAGCCCGGGCAGAGGCCTTTTGTGGCGGTTCTGGACAACCGTGGGTCCGACCGACTCTACAGTAAATGTACCTTAGGGAAGTGGTTGGGAACCCGACTCCACAGCACAGGAGTGAGGAACTGGATGTGTAGTCGTGGAGGACACTGGGGAACGGAGTTCTTTCTCTCACTCGTAAACAGACCAGCTGATAGAGGCATCACATTCTAGAAGATAAGATATACAGATAAAGGTTGAAAGGTATTATTTCATAAAGAAACATAGTTTCACGGTTTTGATGAATTGAACATGGTGGACCCTCTTTGTGTTTTAAATTAAATAACTCAGAAACTATAAAACATTTCAAAGTAAAAAGTTCCAGCATGTGTCTCCACAGTCAGCTGAATTATAAAAAATGTGAATGGATTTTCTAGGTGAAAGTGATTTTGGGCAGTTTTGCGTGGGCTCTCAATGTGTTAATTGGGTTGTCCACTCACAGTTAACAGCCTTTGTATTGAGTTTGTGCTTGAAATGTACTGTAATTCTGCAAACTGTTAATAAATATTTCAATCAATCAATCAATAGAGTGGAGTTTGAGAGACATGAAGTCTGTGAGTGGAGTTTTCACTGTTAAACGCACCAACTAAAAAACATTCAACCTTGACTAAGGTAACTTTGATAGTGGGAGAGGGCCACTATATTTCCAAATTCACTTCAGAGTGCCAGATTGCATATCTGGCAGAAACTCTGTATTTTAACCTTTTCTTTTGTAAATGAATGCCCTACTTTGTCATTCATATTCGTCACACAAAAATGGCAAAAATACAAGCTCACGCAGTGTGGTGCGCATTGTGGTGCGTTTTGAGCTTGGAGATCTGCTATTTTTGCCATATTTGAATTGGAATCCTGAATAGTTAGAGGTTAGAGCATATGCCTTTCATGCGGAAGGTTGCGGGTTCGAACCCTGCCTGTGGTCGCAACGGGTCCCTAACGCCAAATCAAATGGGTTCAGATCTGAGCCAAGTCTCCTGAGGAGGCGCATCTGAAGCCTGTCCTGGGGGTATCCGGACGTAAAAACAAATCCATACTTATGTTAACTTTATGAACTTAACCCATTTTGACCTGAGATCAGATTCTAAAAAGGTCTTCTACATCCTGACAGTTTTCTGAAAAAGCTATGTTTCTATGTCAGTGGTTCTTCGATTTTTCAAAAATAGCAGACCTACAAGCTCAGCGCGCCACTCGGTGGCGTGCTATGAGCTTGTAGATCTGCTATTTTTCAATAGCTAAAGTATAACATAATGCTAACACCAAAAGGGGTTCCCGCCCGAAATGGGTTAAACACAAATACATTGGACAAAAAAAATACTAGTCATTAAGCTACTAATAAAGACTGAAGTAATTGAAGCGGGTTGTGTAATTAAAGCAGGTGATGTAATTACAGCGGGTTACATAGTATTTACCTTTATACGACCTAACTCAAACTGGAAGACGTTGGGGCTGGTGGCCTGAGCGAAAACAGCTGGAAACAACTTGGTACTTGGCTCCACCTACAGAGACAAATCAAGGCAATGTGTTTTATTTATTTAAACAAATATACATATCTCATTGATTCATCACTGCAGCAAGAAAATGACCACCGCTGTTGAGAAAATAATGATGAAATTATTTGAAATTTGCCAAATGTCTCTAATAATACATTGCATTAACACTACTATTATGATAAACCGCCAAAAACAAGTAGTATTGCAAACTAGTACTGGCATTCAACCCATAACTATGGCAAGACTAAGGACAGATATGGAGCAAAAGCTAATAGCACGCGCGCACACGCGCACGCACACGCACACGCACACACACACACACACACACACACACACACACACACACACACACACACACACACACACACACAATGCTGCAGGGAAAACACTGAAGGCTTATCCTACATGGATTAATACTTGGTTCCCCCACCCAAAAAACCCCGCAAATAATTACGCAATTTATTATCCGAGTCTAGCCTAGCTCCCTCTTTCCCGCTGACTGTATCCTGCCAAGCACAGCCAAGGAAATGTAGCACAACACAGATACAGATTCATCAAATGCCAACCTACTAAGTGATACCTTACTTTTACTTTATGACCCCACACAGGCTAAAAATAACTGAAGTATAGGGAGGACACCTCTCTTCCCTCATTCTGCCACAAATGGCCTAAATTGTCATGTCAGGTGACACTAATAGGGTTTCAGGGCTGTCTTTTCCCTCAGAGGGCACACAATGGGCCTGGCAGCCCCACTTCAGAGGGCACACAATGGGCCTGGCAGCCCCACTTTGGAATACATTTAGCATAATGGGATTAAACCGCATAATCGGGATTTAGGTACAGGAAGTAAGAAATGTAGAAAGAAGCAAAGACGAGAGGAAGTAAGGGAATGGGAAGGGGAAGAAGGACAGATAGAAGGGAGCTAGGCGAGAAACAAGAATCGATGAACATCAATTAATTACCAGCTGCCTTATTATATCTGCAGAATGTGTTATCTCCTATAAACACACAAAAACAGCGCATCGCGGTTTGAACGACACACACAGAGCCTGTTTGTGCGACACAACTGGGGGAACCGCGCCAGCGAGGGGGACTCACACACCGCGCCAGCGAGGGCCGGCAACACGTTCTGATCGGCTATTTTCAGCAATATGCAGGCGCACACACACACACACACACACACACACACACACACACACACACACACACACACACACACACACACACACACACACACACACACACACACACACACACACACACACACACACACACACACACACACACACACACACACACACACACACACACACACACACACACACGCTAGCTAGCTAGCATCCCACGGCTGAGAGGTCACCTAGAGGCAAAAAGTGTCTGGTTGCCTAGAGACGAGGCAGCCAATCAGGACGCCAGGTCGTAAGTACGGCATCCAATGAGATATTGGTCGCGGAAGCCATCACGAGCGTTTATAGCCCAGCATGCTTTTCAAGCAGCTGGTAAAAAAAGGAAAAGAGGAAGGGAAGGATGAAAGGAAGGAGGGAAGGAGGGAGGCAGGAAGGTAATAAGGGAGGATAAATGAAGGAATGGAGGAAGTGAATGAAAAGCAAAAGGAGGAAGGACATAAAGAGGCGAGGGGTCGGAGCTGTTTGTGGAGAACTGATGAACAAAGGTCAGACAAACAGTACCTGGTAATAAGTGAGGAGCTCCTTGCCGTTGGCGGTGAAGTTTAGCAGTCCGCTCGCCGTGTCCACCAGACAGCCGATCTCCAAGCCGTTGTTATTCCTTGTCTGACCGGGACTTGTGCTTTCCCCAGCCCAGACCATGTAGCAGTTACTGCGCTTTATGCTGGAGAGAGATGATGATTCACACGGCATTAAAAACCAACCATAATTCTATACGTGACCTAAAAGATGAGCACATTCAATGTAAAGAATGTCTCCAAGTAAATGCGATTGCATTGAAGCCACTGAAAGTGAACAGTGGGGGGTTCACACCGACCATGCTGTAGTGCAGTAGTTCTCAAATTGGGGTTTAGGGACCCTTCGGGTTCTTTGAGGGGCTCCAAATGTACAGGTTTGTACCTCTGAGATTACAAAAGGAACCAAATGGTAGGGCTGTGAATCTTTGGGTGTCCCACGATTCGATTCGATTCCGATTCTTGGGGTCACGATTCGATTCAAAATCATTTTTTTCGATTCAACTCGATTCTCAATCCAAAAACGATTTTTTTTTAAATTCAAAAGCATTTTTTTTTCAGATTCAAAATGATTTTCTATTCAAAATGATTCTCGATTCAATACATAGGATTTCATCACAATCTACTCCAGTCTTGAACTGAAGTGACTACAGTAACTTGAAAATGACTTAAGACATGATGTTTACTGTGATTAGGGTAAGCTTACATTTCATAGCACAAACACCATGTAGTGAAAACTCCTGTAACTGTAACCAAAAATAATAATAATGATAATAATTTAAAAAAGAAAAATTAAAAGAAAATCGATTTTTGGAAATTATGAATCGATTTTGAATCGGGAATCGCGATTCGAATTCGAATCGATTTTTTTTGACACCCCTACCAAATGGACCCATAAACATCCATTTGGTTTCAATATCCTCTCAAGGAGGTCCTTGAAATTAAAAGAGTTTGAGAACCACTGCTTTAGCACCAGCTGTCCTGGTTCTGCACTCCTACTGACCTCTCGTGCACTTTGCCCTTCTCGTCTCCCAGGGTGACGGTGACGGTTCGAACCTTGTGCAGCTCGAAGGCTGCATCGTGCTGGTGGAAGTCTGAAGTGACCCAGCCCACCCACACACTGCTGGGCTCCTGGCCCGGGAAGATCCGCACTGAGTAGTAATACTGGAGGGACAGGCGGAGAGAGACCCACAGATTCATTAATAAGACTTTCTCTCCCCAGCAACCACCCTCCCCAGCAACCACCCTAGACTCTCATTTAGCCGCCAATCCAATTAGTTTGCCTTTTATGTTCTTGTCATTTTGTGTCTTGTGTCCGTTAAATGCTGACATTTTGGCCAAGTCTTGAAGTCTTGAAAAAGAGATGACCGATCAAACGACAAGTGATCATTAATGACCAGGTAAAATAAAGGTTAACATTATTTTAAATGCTGTATAACGCCATGAAAATTCCTGATCCTCAAGCGAAAAACAGACAATGAATTATATAATTACTGTCAAAAGGGCAAAGCGCCAAGACAATTGTTTGTATCGATCGATTGTACTCGTGTGTGTACTTGATTGTGTGTGTACTTGATTGTGTGTGTGTGTGTGTGTGTGTGTGTGTGTGTGTGTGTGTGTGTGTGTGTGTGTGCGAGTGCGTGTGCGTGTGCGTGTGCGTGTGCGTGTGTGTGTGTGTGTGTGTGCGCGCGCGCGTGCGTGCATGTTTCTTACAGTGGAGGTCTGCATGAGGAAATCATAATCGTCTCTTTCATCTGCCATCACCTCCTCTGACAGACGGGTGGAGGAGGTGCTGGTGTTGTCTGGCTTCGTCCTCTTCAACATAAATCTACAGGGTTCATAAATGTACACTGTGATGATACAGCAATACATTTCTGAAGGCATAATGTACAGTACATAAACCATGGAAAAGAAAGACATATGCCTTAGTTAGTAGATACATAAAATAATAAATAACAGAACTCGAAATTTAAAAGAAATCTTCTAAATCCTCCAGTTTTCTGAAATAAATATTTTCACGATTTTTCAAAAATAGCAGACCTACAAGCTCGTAGCGCACCACTCGGTGGCGCGCTATGAGCTTGTAGATCTGCTATTTTTCAATAGCTAAATTATAACATGTTTAAAACACCAAAAGGGGTTCTCGCCCAAAATGGGTTAAGAAAGAAATGAGTGGCGAAACAGCGCCCCCTGTTGGTACCCTAAACATTCATACGGACATACAGACAGACATAGGGAGGGACAGACATTGCTGTTCCTAGGAGTGGCTGCACCCCTCAAAAACAACAGCATTGGCCTGGGCCATGGCTCAGTGGTCCAGGCACCTTGGCTGGTAATCCAGCCTGGCAGTGTGCCGCGGGTTCGACTCCCGATCCCGACGGCCTTTACTGCATGTCTTCCCCCCAAGCTCTCTCCCCATTTCCTGTCAGCCTACTGTCTGTCCCTCCATGTAAAAAATATAAAATAAAGGCGAAAGCCACAAAAAAAACAGCATTGTGTAGCCCAGGGGTGGGCAATTCTTTTTCCCAAGGGGCCACATGAGAAACAGAAAATATTTTGGAGGGCCGGGCCAAAAGGCTGAACTTAATTATACATAATATCAATTTTATTTCTATATAAAAAGCAGTAAATGGCATTGTTTTGCAAAGCAATGGTAAACAAAAAGTCCTGTAAATACTAGCATTTTCTTTTAACAATGAGAACATTAGAGGTAGCTCTCTTAATAGTTCCATTCGGAGGACCCTGGAGGTGCCACTTTCACAACCCATGGCGCGCTGCTTACTATCAGCGAGAGATGAGTGTTGAGTCACAACCATTAAACAACGACGTTCTGAAAACAATAATAAGCCAACCAGTGATGGTATTGTTGAGACTTGGCAGCCTGGCAGGCGCTGTATGTTGATGTGTGCACTTTCGTTCTGCCAGATTTACTTTGTGGTACAACGGTGTCGACTCGTGTGCCGAAAACAGACGATCCACAAGCTCACGGCGCATCGCCCAAGCGTTCTGAACTTTAGAAGCCTGCCACATTCTGGGCGCAACAACGCCATACGGCAGCATCTTAAAACATCTTAACTTTATTGGCGAGGCGTGTTAAATAAAGCAATGAAGCATAATGGGATTTAACTTGTCCTCCTGCGAGGAAGTTTGGTAATCAAAGCATGCGCCTGCACCTACCGTGTTGTGGAGCTGCATGCTTCATGGCTATTTGCATTCACCGACGTTGTTGTCAACAATAAATCCAAAAAGCCGATATTTTCGCATATGAGGGGGGTGAAGGAAGGAAGACAATCACACACAATTCACGTGCACAGTTGACGTGCAGATTGTGTGCACTGTGAGAATACATGGGCTTCAAAATAAAAGCGATGCGGTTTTAGTCCACCCATAAGGAAATTAGAAAGTATGTTTTATTTTCTGATTATCAAGTAATCTTTCGCGGGCCGGTCAGAGACAGCCGGCGGGCCCTATTTGGCCCGCGGGCCGTACAATTGATTGATTGAAAATTGTATTAACAGTTTGCAGAATTACAGTACATTTCAAGCACAAACTCAATACAAAGGCTGTTAACTGTGAGTGGACGACCCAATTAAGCATTACACTTGTTTGCAACAGGGTCCACCATGTTCAATTCATCAAAACATTTAGAGACGTACAAATAGACACTTCTATATAGACAAAGAACAGAACAGGAATTCATCATAATGGAGGTAAAAAGGGATATTACTCTTATGCCAACGTATGTACTGTAAATAAATCAGGACTAATGTGAGACAGACAGCTGGTAGATTTACAGCGACACAGAGAGGATGGAGGTTACCTCTGTTTGAGTTTGGAAGGTTTCTCTTGGTTATAATCTTTGTGGTTATTGAATTCATCCTTCTCCTGCCCATTGGAGCCCAAGTGACCGTGAGCTGACTTCATCAGAACCTCAAAGTCTGACACCGTCTCAAAGTCCTCCAGCTCCTGGAAGAAAAATGGATGAACACACATGAAGAGAAATCATAGGCAAACACAACACATAATGGTTCACTTCATTTATTTTTAACCACCACTGTAGCGTCCCAATTGTGGGCATCTCATAATAGGCTATCTATAATATCCGATAATAGCCAATAGTACAAACTTGTACAAAGAGATTTGGTGCAAAGGGTAAAAGGACGAGGCCAAGGATAGACCAGGGGATAATCTATGTGTATATGCTATGGATTATTGCGAACGCAGTGATTGCGAACGCAGTGAGCATTTACTATGAGACCCAGCAGATCATGTCT
The DNA here is from genome assembly GCF_951216825.1 of Electrona antarctica. Lineage (NCBI taxonomy): Eukaryota > Metazoa > Chordata > Actinopteri > Myctophiformes > Myctophidae > Electrona > Electrona antarctica. The sequence continues at coordinate 13,353,832 of NC_136805.1, forward strand.
GTCTGTCTGTCTGTCTGTCTGTCTGTCTGTCTGTCTGTCTGTCTGTGTGTCACGCTGTAACACCACCCGCCCACCACCAGAGGGCGCAGCTGTATCACACACAAAAACACACACATGCATGCACGCACACACACACACACACACACACACACACACACACACACACACACACACACACACACACACACACACACACACACACACACACACACACACACACACACACACACACACACACAACTTAACTTAAAAAAAAACTTAACTTAAAAAAAACTTAACTTAAAAACAAAACTTAAAAAAAAACTTGACTTAAAAAAACTTAACTTAAAAAAAAGTACGTAATTTATTCTAATTGTTGTTATTGCAATTTACGAGCTGCGTTCGCTTCCCGCGTTCACGCGTCTTACTTGTGGTTATGCTACAGTATGTGTATAGCTTTTCTGTTTTATTTTTGTCTTTGCTCTCCCTGTAAGGGTACATTTGGAACCCCCTCAAGGAACCCTGAGGGTCACTGGACCACACTATTGAGAACCACTAGTACTGTAGACTTGCACAAAGTAGCAAGCTGGAGTGCAGGATATTGTTTGTGTATTGCTTGGCAACTGTCCAGTCACAGTCCAGCTGTGGATGGAGCCAAATAAATGAATAAATAAACAACCAAATTAATAGTCAATCAAATCTGTTGACATCAGTTCAATACAATGAGATAGGACCTTTCTGTTTTATGATTGGGCTGTCAGTGGAGGGTATTGCAACTGATGCACATAACAAGTAGTTGCTTGCGGCTATCCACTCCTCCACACAGTAGTTAAGCCTCCACGCAGGTCGAAGTTCACTGATGGCTGTGACCACAACCACATAAGCTAAGGCGCGATTCATACTCCTATTTTAGAGCCGAATAAAAGTCGGTTCGGCTCTGTAGAGCCTACAATGTGACGTCATTTTAGGTTCGGGGGGGCGGGTACCGTCCTAAAGTCGGCTCTTCGGTGCTACTGAAAATTTCTGACGAGCCGAAATCATTTCGGCACTACAGCGCCGAAACAGCGGTAAAATAGGAGTATGAATCGGCCCTAAGACTGCACTCTCAACCATGCCACTAAACTTTGTTTAGTTATTCTCAGTGTTAGACACTTAGAATGCATGAAAGACAACCAGTTTGATTTGTTTAGTACCGTGTATTGTTATTGAGTATGCACAAGGTTCAAGGTTGTACTTACATCTTGTGTACAGGTACATAAGAGTAAAACTATTTTTTGTTTGGCTTCCTTACAGACAATGCAGCAGATAGCTGCATTGCTGATAGATAGCATAACATTCAAACAACAAAACACAGCAAGCACAGCAAACAAAGGGATAGAATAAGAGTGCAAGAAAGAGCATTCAAAGAGTAAGAAATAAAAAAATAAAAAAATAGTAACATATGTACGTACATGTGCATGTTTTCCCTGTAGTAGCAAAGGTATGTAAACTATGTGAAAAGCTTCACAGTACGTTATGTTCCATATATACAACACAATTTTAGTTTTTTTTGTTTAAAAGGTGCAATTACAGCCTGATAGTGCAAGAAAGGGGGGAGGGGGGGGGGGGGGGTTCCTTTGCCCGGTTTCGCTCTTGTTCTTATCAGTTCGTTCATGTATCTGATAATTCGGGGGAAAGAAGCTTTTTTGCAGTTTGTTTTCAGTGGCTTTGAGACGCATGGAAAAACGTTTTCCATGCGGCAGCATCTCAAACAGTCTGCGGTTGGGATGGATTGGGTCTTTCATAATTCCACGAGCCTTGCTGACACAACGATCGTCGTAGAGGGCTTCGATGGGGGGGAGATCACATCCGCTGATGCGTTCGGCTGTTCACACAGTCAGAATGCTCTCAGTCTGTGGTGCCTCTGTAGAAAGCTTTTAGGACTTTGGGGCCCGTGCCAGCTTTCTTGAGTCTTCTCAGGAAGTAGAGGCGGCGTTGTGCTTTCTTCACCACCCGTCTGTCTGTACTGCACAGGTGAGGTCTTTAACATGTGACCCTTTCCACTGCAGCACCCCTGATCTGGATGGGAGAGTGGTCTCTGGGAGGTGTCCTGTACAGTACTGTACAGTTGCACACCCAGTTTATATGAATTTGCCTGAGTTTGAGTTTGAGTTACCTAGCTGCTTCTTCCTGGAATATGGCTAAAGATGGGGCTATATGGGTGGAGCCAGCTTTTATGCAGAAGGCCCAAGCCAAAGACCATACCATTTGATAGAAAGGGGGATTGGGATTTGGTCAGTTGATGTTTAGTTAGTTATTTGTGCTGGTCCTCCCCTGTGTATGTACCGTATTTATTACCGGTATTTGTCCACCGTTATGGGTCTCCCTCATGTCTCATTATGTCAGGTCTGTTAGGGTTCACAACTATTTTCTTAGGTATTATTCACAGTAGAGTTGACCTCTTATAAGGGCCCTATGACTTGTTTATTCGGAATTGAGTTTGAAAACCCATGTGGCCTACAGTTTGTAGCCTAATGTTTTTTTTGTTTAGCCATGGAGAGACATTATTGTACAAACAAAGACATTAGACTTACCTTTTACCTTATTATTATACCACATCTATCAAGATCAGATCTTTATAAAAACAATCAATACATTTCCCTTTACCTTCTTGGGTGAGAAGAGGGCACCGTTGGCCGGCAACGTGGCCCCTGCGGATTTGGAGAAGAAGTCTGCACACTCTACAGGCATGCTCAGTCGGTAAAAGGCAATGTCGGTGTTACTGTTCTGCGACCCAAACGACCTCTGTGTGACCTTCAGGCACGGAGGCGTTTCCACCGTTCCGTCTAGCCTCGTCACCTGTTAGAGGACAAGATGGAGAGAGGGGAGGAAAAGACAGGGGAGTGAATACAAACAAACATCCGTATAGTACTGAAGCTTTCTCAGCTTTTGATGAGAAAGCTGACAACAACACATTCACAACACGCACGTTGCTACAGTATAGGAGACAAGCAAAAACACTTGGACACAAGTGTTTTTGCATGGATTCAGCTGTCGGTCAGTTAAACCAGTGAGTGGTTCTCAAGCATTCTCATGACAAGGATCCCCAAAGTGATATAGGTTTTGTGTCAGGGAACCCCGATAAGAGGTCAGGGAACCCCGATAAGAGAAGTTTGTTTTTGTTGGACTTTTGTCCACACAGCCATGGCAGCGCTAAACAAACTGCCTCGCTGATATGTTGGTTTTGTACTTTGGGGACTCTAAATGGTAAATGGTGCATTTATATAGCGCCTTTATCCAAGGTGCTTTACAGAGATTGTGCATTACATTCACCCATTCATACACCGATGGCAGCGGAAACCATGCAAGGCACCAACTAGCACATCGGGAGCAATTAGGGGTTCAGTGTCTTGCTCAAGGACACTTCGACAGTAACTCTGGGGGAGCCCGGGTTCGAACTGGCAACCTTACGGTTACCATCCAGGCACTCTACCCCTGAGCCACCACCGCCCTATGTATTGTTTTTAAGTTGTGTTGTATATTATGTGTATCTTTTGTTGAGAGACTGAGAGAACGGATTATCCCCCTCTCTGGGCCAATAAAGAGTGATTATTCCTTCCATGCACTCACCTCAATGTGCTCGTGGTGTTGTGGGACAGGTATGAACTGGGGCAGCCTCTACTCACCTCAATGTGCTCGTGGTGTTGTGGGACAGGTATGAACTGGGGCAGCCTCTTGCTGAGCCACATGGTGATGTCTCGGTTCATGTTGACGGCGAAGGGCTCGAAGCCCTCCTGCAGGCCACAGATGGTGAAGTACTTCAGAGTGCTCACGTCCTTACCGAAGTTCATCCTCCCCACCTGAGACACGCCCAGACTGCACACAGGGATGAAACCTGTGGAGAAGGATGTAAAGGGGAAAAAGGAATTTCCCTCGGGATCAATAAAGTGTCTGTGTCTGTGGTACCTGAGCCAAGGGATTTGGGGTTTGGCACTCAGGAGGACTGTAGCCTGCCAAGGTAGAGGTGCTAGCACTGCGTTTATCATGATTAAAACACGCTCACAATAAATCATAGCGTGTGTCCGTCATACACGGGAGCTGAGTTGGCACTGTAATTGGACCGTTGCCACAAAATCTTGCCATAGCGGATGTACAATGCATCAATGTTCCCCCCAGAATATGGATAATAGGGTGACATTTTAAGGCGTTTAAGCAATTTATTTTAATATATAATTTAATGTATTGTGATAAGATCACAATCATTTTGGCCATATTAATACCATCCCTACTGAGGACTCAGAGTAGATTCAAAGAACATGGAAATATGGAATATGGAAATACAATACAAGGTTTAGGTTCCTTTCTGCCCGACAGCAAGGAGATACATGTCCTTAGAGACACTGGAGTGCAGTGTCAACTGCAGTGCAGTGGTCAGAGATACAGTCATAAACATTCATATATACAGTAATAGCAGCCTCCCTCTGGTCAGCTATCTACTGCAGAGGCTCTCAAACTCTTTTGGCTCACTCACCCCTGTAAGTTTCATCCACAGCACCTCTGAGTTACATTGATATACTAGCACAATACATTTATGACATATTACGATACGACAGATAGGTAAATCTACTATGTCACATGGAAAACAATATCAGTTTCCGTTATAGGACGGATTGAAAATAACATTATACTTGAACCCCATCCGTATTCTGAGGGGAACATAAGCCAAAAATAGCAGATCCACAAGCTTACATGCGTTGTAAGCTTGTAGATCCATTATTTTTGGCGAAGAGATTTTTGTGACAAAGAAAAATCACAGTGCAACTTGGGATTGTTTTATTCAGTACAGGGTCTATAGGGTCTAAGAAGTGGTTAAACTGAAGGGATATTGATCAATTCCAAATCTAAGTATTCTGCGGAATCCTTTGGACTTGCGTCACAGAACCCTAGAGTGCCATGGCACCCACTTTGAGAAACCCTGGTCTACTGTACATCATCAGTTGCTGCATGCCAGCAAGGAAACCTTCTGAACAATCTGTAAGTTATCTTTCTACCTGGATAATGCTCTGTCAAACAATGCCACTTAGTTACAATAATGGCAACAGATCAACTTGTATCAACTCATGATACAAGTTACCTTAATAAATTGTACCAAGTTTGGGTAATGTACACAATATTCAATCAAAACAAGTGTTTTATAAAGATCTCTACTAATGAATGGGATTCAATTGGAAACGTCTGACATCACTGCCGATGGAGGCCGATAAAGGAGTGGCGTCAGGACGATACTTTTGATGCTGATAAGAAAAGCACAATGCTCCACTGCAGGTGGCATCGTTTCGTATAAGTTTTGTCCTGATAGAGCCAATAGATGGTGTTAATAATCAGGGAGTGGCCTGCAGTTGAATGTGAAATTATCCATATTATGTGGTGAGAGAGAGAGAGAGAGAGAGAGAGAGAGAGAGAGAGAGAGAGAGAGAGAGACGATGACTAATAAAACTCATCTGTCCGTATCGGTAGGAAGAATCAAGGAGTCACCGGTAGCTGATGTTGTTGATGACTCACCAAAACCATCATACAGAGTTGTAGGTTCAGGGCATTTTGCCTGGATGAAGACTAATTTATCCTTCGTAGTACAATGGTATTGCTTGCCAGGAGCTGATCTACGTACAAGCTAACAACGCGTTGCGATGTGACACATTGTTATCGTGTAGCTCAGCTCTTTAATTTGGCGTCTAAATTAAGCTACGTGTACAATAAGAGGAGACTGAATGTGTAATTCAACACCTGTACAACTGATACCCATTCAGTGTCACAGCCACAAACTACAGCGGTATTCCTTGAGCAGGAAACGGGAGATCACAGTTTTTCTTAAAGACAGTTCCGCAGGGACACGATTTGGGTCCATTTTTGTTCTCCTGAATTAAATTAACACTGAGCATTTCCCTGCTGTGCACATCGGCTGGTACGGGTCGGTCTCCCCCCCCTCCCTGTGCACATGGGCTGGTGCGGGGCGGTCTCCCCCCCTCCCTGTGCACATGGGCTGGTACGGGTCGGTCTCCCCCCCCTCCCTGTGCACATGGGCTGGTGCGGGGCGGTCTCCCCCCCCTCCCTGTGCACATGGGCTGGTACGGGTCGGTCTCCCCCCCTCCCTGTGCACATCGGCTGGTACGGGTCGGTCTCCCCGCCCTCCCAAGCTGCGCCGTTAACCCACATACTGTAAACATGACTTCATAAATATCACCTCAACCGTCATGTTCATTTGAGTGAGTGAATTGAGACTAGCTCTGGTATCAAAGCAGTACAATCGTTAGTTAACCCATTTTGACCTGACGTCGATTCTATACAAATGTCTTCTAAATCACGACAGTTTTCTGAAAAACCCATGTTTCTGTATCAGTGGTTCTCAAACATTTTCATGTCGAGGACCCCCAAAAATGTATGTAATTGGCCCATCTGAAAAGATGTTGTTCCAGGGACCCCCAAAGAAGGCAACGGTTTGAGTTATAAGCATTCGCTCTGAAAGAATATATATTCAAAGATTTCTGCGATTTTTTTAAAATAGCAGACCTACAAGCTCGTAGGGTGCCACTCGGTGGCGCGCTATGAGCTTGTAGATCTGCTATTTTTCAATAGCTAAATTATAACATAATGTTTAAAACACCAAAAGGGGTTCCCGCCCAGAATGGTTTAATGTATAGGTACTGTAAGTGATTTGTTTGTGTGTGGATAAAATAACTAAGTGTTAAATAGCTCTATATACCAATAGAGAAATCATTGCTATAGGGTGTTCAATGGTAAATGGTAAATGGTGCATTTATATAGCGCCTTTATCCAAGGCGCTTTACATAGATTGTGCATTACATTCACCCATTCACACACACATTCATACACCGATTGTGGCGGAAGCCATGCAAGGTACCAACTAGCACATCGGGAGCAATTTGGGGTTCAGTGTCTTGCCCAAGGACACTTCGACATGTAGACAGGAGGAGCCGGGATTCGAACCGCCGACCCATGGATCATTGGACGACCTGCTCTACCTCCTGAGCCACAGTTGCCCCCAGGGATAACAGGGATCTAACAGGGATCTCCTCATCTCTCCAGCTCTTACAGAAAATACATTTTCATTTTTGGATACCAGCTATCAGAAGGAGAGATACAGGATGCATAATAAACAAGTCAAATTGGAAGTGATGAAACAAAGAAAAGAGAAGACACCATTTGGAACTGGAACGCTTACAACATTGAGGCTGATAAACTATCTTTGTGGGCGTTCTGTTCTCTCTGCTGGATAAAACTGGTATGATTACTAGAGCTGGTGAGAAGGGGAGACTCCTGTTACTGAACAAACATTCTGTAGCCTGAATACAGTCAGAAACCACAATATAGAACTTTAACTTTTGAACAACAGTGTTTTGGTTTGTTTTTGTTTACACACATATCGCTTTAACCCATTTTGGGCGGGAACACCTTTTGGTGTTTTAACTAAGCATTATGTTAAGCTATTGAAAAATAGCAGATCTACAAGCTCATAGCGCGCCACTCGGTGGCGCGCTACGAGCTTGTAGGTCTGCTATTTTAGAAAAATCGTAAAAAAGCGACACAAATCTTTTGAATTATATAATTTTTTTTATTTCGACGTCAGGGTTTATATGGGTTTATGCAGCACAAGAGTGCACAAGAGTGTACAAAATGGAACCAAATAGATCGGTTCCAGCTTGTATATTCGTAGATTAATAGTGAGGATTTCACCGCATAGCTTGGTAGGCTACTGCAGTTCTGGAAGTGTCACACCACCAGTCCTATGACAACACTGACTCTTCCTTCTTTTCTTGCCCATGCAGCCTGTTTCCATGGGAGACCAGACAGTCCAGATGGATTGTTTTAGTGCTTGCAAACACCCACCAACACGCACGCACACACACACACGCACGCACGCACACAAGCATGCACGCACGCAAGCACACGCGTGCGCGAAAGTGTACCCACATAAAGACCCAATCAATCACGGGCAAACCGTGTGTGTGTGTGTGTGTGTATTTGGGTCTGGGTCTGTGTGCGTAAGTTGTTTGAGTTTGTCTTATTTGTGTACATGTCTTAAAGTCTGTCACGGCACCTGAGTGTATGTGTGTATGTGTGTATTCGTGCGTTCATGCGAGACTGCGAGTGTGTATGTGTGTGTGTGTGTGTGTGTGTGTGTGTGTGTGTGTCATAACCAACCTTCCCAGACTTCAAAGTCCTTGAAGGCGAGCTCAGAGCCCGAGTCGTCCAGTAGCACCTCTCCGTTGTGTGTGAAGATCATGGTCTGTTCGTTCATGTCCACCATGCAGCCCACCACGTCCCCCGCGCCCCACGAGCGGCCAAAGTGCTCGTTGCCCTGGTGCCACCGCTGGGCCTGCATGGGCAAAGACAAAACACACAGTGAGCATTAATGCATCCATGCATGTAGCAACACGCATGTGGCGCCGCGATAGCCTGGCATGGCCAGACTAATATCACTGCGTAGATATTAGTCTATAGAACGTCGGTGTGGATACAAACAGATTCCACGTCACAGCAAAAATATCTCACTTTGAACTCACAGTGACCTTGACCTTTGGCCACCTACTTCTTATCAGTTCATCCTTGAGTCCAAGTGGACGTACATACAGAAGATGGACATACAGAGGGAGGGACAACCCAGAACAGCATAATATAAAACGCAGCCACCAGTTACCTTGAAGCCATCAAACACAAAGGCCTGCTCATCAGATCCAAGCTCCAGGTCGGGTAGACAGCCTGGCCTGGCCCAACCCACCCTCATCTCACCTCCTGTTATCACCTGGAAGGAGAGGAGAGGAGAGGAGAGGAGAGGAGAGGAGAGGAGAGGAGAGGAGAGGAGAGGAGAGGAGAGGAGAGGAGAGGAGAGGAGAGGAGAGGCCAAAAAAGCATTACCAACCGTATCAACATGATACATCAGCAGCCTGTTACAATTGGATGCCAACACCACTACCATCATCATCATCATCATCATCATCACAACTCGTCGTACCTCAAATTCAAAATACCACTTCCCAGCGCTGACGCTGTACGTCTTCTCTGCTCGGAAGATGCGGAACCTCTCTGCAGACAAGGTGCTGAGGTCTGCTCTAGCCGCTGTGTGTGTGTGTGTGTGTGTGTGTGTGTGTGTGTGTGTGTGTGTGTGTGTGTGTGTGTGTGTGTGTGTGTGTGTGTGTGTGTGTGTGTGTGTGTGTGTGTGTGTGTGTGTGTGTGTGTGTGTGTGAAAGAGATGGAGAGAAATGGGGGGAAAACAGGATCAATCAATATTTACAAATAGCAAATAGCTGAGCTCCTGTACAAGCTTGCATTGTGAGTTTGCAGATTTGCAATTTTTGCTATAATTAAAAATGTATATAACATCATGGCCAAAATGCCAGGTTGATATACCGTATCTATGTTCACACATCACTATAAGCTCCTGGTGGTCACTGTGGGAGAACGGATACAACTGATTCCCGCCTACAGTTCCAATAGAGGTACAGTAGTACCCGCCGGGCTGCCAAAATGATGAATTCTCCTAGCCAGCAAACCAGGAAATATCTGTAAATGAATGGACTTGTGCCGACTGCTTTGTTTGCGAGTGAAATGTAAATGTATTCTAATGATTTGTTTGTGGGGGGATTAAATAGAGGCGTCCATGCCCTCGACACAAATGACCGGCACACCCAGCTCACAGAGAATTACTCTGCCAGGAGTCATTTGCGATCAATGGCAACACAATGCGACTGGGCGTAATTAACTAAACACAGCTAGTCCAACCCACAATGATGCTGCGATATGCAATATACACCCATTGAGACCTGACGCCGATTCTACAAATACCTTAGAATTCAGTAGTTTGCGCACTTTTTCCGCACACAATTTTTTCAAAAATGTAAAAAAATGTGCCGTGCTTGTATGTATATCTGCAATTTTTGAATAGCCAACGCAAGAATCTAAAATGACACAGATGCTTTCCCAGTCTTAACCCTCTTATTGCACTTGACGCTATTGACGTACTGTAATGAATACAAAAATCCCCCACTACCCTTGACGTAATTGTTTTATTCCCTATAATTGGGGGCTTAATGTAGCATAATATACATAGCAACTTTTGGCTAGTTTGGCTAACGGCCGATGTAATCTACCTAAAACCGCCCGAAATCCTCGCGTGCATGGTCGCGCACGCACACACGCGGTCTTTATGTGCATAGCTGCGTAAAATGCGATATTCGGGGCTTGATTAGATCTTAATTTGACTTCAAATTCGGCAAAATCAAAATCGGCATAATGGTGAAGTTACCGCCACCATCAGGACTGTGTCTCTAATACTATAGGATTGCCGCATGAAAATGAGATAAATTGTGTATATCACAGATTTTTCTATTGGCATAAAAATTATGAATTAAAAATATGAATAGTGCAGGTAGAAGGCACAATCCACTGTTAATTAGGGTGGCCATAAGGGGGTTAATGTGTTAGATAAGCTAGGTAGACATTGCTAACAATTCTGATAAGACTGTTCTGAATCGATCACTGGTTTGATCCCACAGTAACGCTGTGATGTACGTTCACCTTTTGATCCAAATATCAGAGCTCTATGTACTGTAGACTCAGTTAATATAATGTATAGCCTTTGCAATGCATTATTGCGCCAGGCAGATTAAGTCCGGCCCCTCTCAATTGTGGGAAGACCGAAACGGTGACGAGTCAACCAGATTAGTCTGCAACCAGGCTATAACCGACCAGGGCCAAGTATTCAAATATGGGGCGGGACATTGCGAGAGAAAAATATCTAACACTGAGAGGGACGAGACTAATATCCACGCAGTGATATTAGTATCGCTACGCGAGGCTAAAAATGCCTGGCATGGGAAAAATGTTACATCTGAGTCAGACCACATGGCCTTGGCTCTGAGAGCATTTTGTACCACCTAATGTGGAACTTGTGATTTATTCCAGTTCAAGTATTGGTGATTAATCAATAGTGCCTCAGCCTGTTTAGATTGCTCCAAGCAGCCAGCCTAACATCAGTTAGAGGAGGCCGTTAGCTAGCATGCCGGAGGAAGACATTAAAACACACGCACGCACACACACACTCTCTCTCTCACTCTCTCGGACGCACACACACTCTCTCTCACACTCTCGCACACGCACGCACAAATAAATAAACACACATAAATAAACACACACAAACGCAAACGCACACGCACACACACACACACACACACACACACACACACACACACACACACACACACACACACACACACACACACACACACACACACAGAGAAGCGGGTATCAAAGTGATTCATGGGTGTCTGCCTACATAGCCCAGCCATCCTCCACTGCAGTAATATGGCGATAAATCCAATCATGGCATAAGAGAAGAATCACACAGTATGAAATATGGCCCATCATAAACAAACCAACAGACATCCCGGGTTTGTTTTTGTAAGCGGGTTAGACATTCTTCACAGATGCCACTTGTGGTGGCCTTGTAATCCCAGTCAGATCCCCCAAAACAGCACAGGTTCAGATCCCATCGATACAGTCCCTTTAGACCAGTGTTTGCCGTACGGTCGGTCCAGACCCGGACATTTGTGGGTCGCAGACCCATTTTTATGGGTCGCAACTTCGCAAATAAATATGTATTTTCTTCTCCGTTTTCCAACATTTAAAAACTAAAACATATATTATTACTTCAAAATATTAGCATTTTCTTATCATAATTTTTCCATTGCAATTTTCAGAATAGTGACGCCATGTGGTTAAGCTGCAGGGTACAGCTTACCATGGTCCTGGTCTGGGGCCTCCAAGTTGAAGCCATAGCCCAGTAGAGTCCTGACCGCCTCCCTCAGACTGTCCTTGTTGGACTTCTTGGTCCTCTCGTCCAGGAGAACGTAGGGGACCAGCCTTGGGTTACGACGATTCTTCACATCCTATAAGGGAAGTAGGAGGAGGAGGAGGAGGAGGAGGAGGAGAAGGAGAAGGAGAAGAAGAAGAAGAAGAAGAAGAAGAAGAAATACACTTCCATATTATGATAGTGTTAATGTTGTCGACTAAAACTATGATGTCATTTGTTTTTCACTGACGAACACTATGATGTACTAAAATGAAGAATGCACATTTGAGAATCATTTGAAACATTGCATTACACTTTTGTCAAGCAAATCAACTTTAGTCAACTAAAACTAGACTAAAACTCAAACCTTCAGATTACTAAAATGTGACCAAAACTAGATAGAAAGACTATGACTATAACTAAATGTGCTGTCAAAATGAACACGGACAAGGAGAAGACGCACTACATAGAGGAAAAATAAGAAAGAGCTGTTGGGGATTTGAGGCTGAATAATTTCTGATCGCAGATGTTCAACAACAGCTTGTTGTACTGGATATTCTAACGTACCATATGGCTGGCCACCATTAGGAAGTTCACACATTAAACAGCACTGATATTATACAACTAGACCGTTTTCCCCCCACCTATATTTATTTGTTCATTTGTGTATTATTATTATAAATATTATACGGCACATCATTACAAGAAAGTAGAAGATGTATTGGGAGTGTAACTGTAAGTCCCTTTTAAATGCGCATGTGATCCCTTATTATTGCTTTCACAGCTTTATCCGGCTGAAGGCTGCTCAGATGATAACCACACGGGCGGGGGGGCTGTTAGTGATCAGGGACACTTCCAAATGTATACTGGGTGAGCCAGGTGTTAAAGGAGAATTCCATACTAGAAGGCTTTCTTACCTTTATTTGTAGTTGTTACGTCCCCACCAAAGAGGTCCAGGTGTTATTTTGTGCAAAAGTGCATTATTGGCTATTTCCCCTACCATAAGCCCTCAATGGGGGTTGGGTTTTTGTGCTAATTTGCTTATACAAATAAAATAGATTTTTGAGCGATGGAAACAAGAGAATTAGCACAACACCCCATAGCCCCATTCAATTCAATGCAATTCATTGAGGGCTTATGGTAGGGGAAATAACCAATAATACACCTGGACCTCTTTGGTGGGGACGTAACAACTACAAATAAAGGTAAGAAAGCCTTCTAGTATTAAAGGGATAGTTCAGATTTTTTGAACTTAAGTTGTATGAAATACTTTCCATTAATATAGTGGTTGCAACTGTATTAATTGAATGCCCGAGTCCCATGGTGGGAGTTCTGCTCTGGTTTTGGTCAATATTAAGTAGTTCCGGTCATTTTGTGGGGGGCACTGGGGCCACGCAGTAAAAGTAAATGAATCCACAAAACAAACGTAATTTGTATTGTTGACCTATTTCTAAAATATTAGCGCGACTTTCGTTCAACTTTGACCCCTCTATCACATGGAACTATTTTTTGGGCGTAGTGATATGGACACAAAAAACATAGTTCTGTGTGATAGAGGGGTAAAAAAAGAACGGAAGTTGCACTAATATTTTAGAAATAGGTCAACAATACAAATGACGTTAGTTTTGTGGATTAATTTACTTTTACTGCGTGTCCCCCAGTGCCCCCCACAAAATGACCGGAACTACTTGATATTTCACCAAAACCAGAGCAGAACTCCCACCACAGGACTCGGGCAATCAATTAATACAGTTGCAACCACTATATTAATGGCAAGTATTTCATACAACTTAAGTTAAAAAAATCTGAACTATCCCTTTAAAGTGGAAACCTTCCTATACCAATTAAGGCGGCCTCTCTACCCATTCAGCTACGGTCTTCCCCAATAGGATGTTCTGAAGTATACATGAAACGTTTTTAGACAGATGCCAGTTTCATTGTTTACCTGTCTCTTTGAGGCTCTCCACGTTTCTCTCTGCACTCTATTCATGTACTTATTTACCTTGCTTATTGACTAGAGAGTTCAATAAACACCTGCTAGTTGCTCTGGATAAGAGCTTCAGCTGAATGAATTGTACTTGCAATCAGCGATCTGTATCGGCATTAAGAAGTGCTTATTAAACGCTTATCATTGTCATCAAAGATCCAATCTGATTCGCTGTACCTTGTTAGATACAGTTAGTGTACATTTGGTGATGTCGTGATCAAGCAGCTTTTAGCTATTACGGTCCTATAATGTGGAACAGCCTGCCTGTAAACCTGCGGCTCTCAGAATCCACGGACATTTTTAAAAGAAAACTTAAGACATACCTTTTTAGCATTGCTTTTAATTAGGTCATATCATTATCCTTGTCTTAGGTTTATTTGTAATGTTTTCCAATGTTTTCTTTTTCCTTCTTTGTTTTTTCCATTCCCTTTAATGTATTTTATATTTGTAAATCTGTGAAGCACATTGGGTTGCACTTGCTGTATGAAATGTGCTATACAAATAAAGTTTTGATTGATTGATTGATTGATCGTGACATAATACTGCTGTCAGGGGAAACAAAAACCAAGAATGAATAAAAAGCGACCCATCCGTCCAGAATTGTCCATCAAAGTCACGCAACGTTGAAAGCTTCTCGGCAGGGAAAACAGCAGGGAGGTTATCGACGGCTCCGATGGCTGCTCTGCTGCATTAGATTGCAATCTCATTGGAGCTGAACAGTCACATTGTCCCCTGCGGGCCGCGGCGGATCAATCACTATTGCACAAACATCACACGTCTTTCCCGAAGCCAGGAGAGCACTGAACTAAGACTGTGATTGGAATTCAGAGGGTGCAGCCTTGTGTGTTGGTGCAGGCAGCAGTTTTGACCAGCGGTGGAAGACGTACTCTAACCACTTACAGGTAAGCCCTATATGGTTGATCGGAGTCCCTCAGGGATCTAGTCTACACTAATGTACCATCGGTTTTTCACTCTGCATTATATATCTTCACAGAAAACAGTTCTACAAAATCTACAAGCTTACGTTGTGAATCATTCGTTGTTGATCAGCAACGGTTTACCCAGGACAGGGAGGCTGAAGTTTAAGTGGATGTAAAAGTAGCAATTCCACAAATAAAAGGATTGTATTCTTTTTTTGTAAGTATTGGCAGCTAAATTACAGTACTCGAGTAAATTGTATTGACTTATGCTTTCGTTTGAAATGTACCCATTCTGCATACTGTGAAATAAAATCAATCAATCAGTGTAGTTACCATAACTTAATGCAACTCAAGGTAACCTGGGAGGCATACCCTTTTTGGGTTTATGATCCGGTCAGGTCATGGTAACTTGGGTTTATGATCCGGTCAGGAGCGCATGGTAACTTGGGTTTATGATCCGGTCAGGAGCGCATGGTAACTTGGGTTTATGATCCGGTCAGGAGCGCATGGTAACTTGGGTTTATGATCCGGTCAGGAGCGCATGGTAACTTGGGTTTATGATCCGGTCAGGAGTGCATGGTAACTTGGGTTTATGATCCGGTCAGGAGCGCATGGTAACTTGGGTTTATGATCCGGTCAGGAGCGCATGGTAACTTGGGTTTATGATCCGGTCAGGAGCGCATGGTAACTTGGGTTTATGATCCGGTCAGGAGTGCATGGTAACTTGGGTTTATGATCCGGTCAGGAGCGCATGGTAACTTGGGTTTATGATCTGGTCAGGAGCGCATGGTAACTTGGGTTTATGATCTGGTCAGGAGCGCATGGTAACTTGGTTTATGATCCGGTCAGGAGCGCATGGTAACTTGGTTTATGATCCGGTCAGGAGCGCATGGTAACTTGGGTTTATGATCCGGTCAGGAGCGCATGGTAACTTGGGTTTATGATCCGGTCAGGAGTGCATGGTAACTTGGGTTTATGATCCGGTCAGGAGCGCATGGTAACTTGGGTTTATGATCTGGTCAGGAGCGCATGGTAACTTGGGTTTATGATCTGGTCAGGAGCGCATGGTAACTTGGGTTTATGATCCGGTCAGGAGCGCATGGTAACTTGTTGGGTTTATGATCCGGTCAGGAGCGCATGGTAACTTGTTGGGTTTATGATCCGGTCAGGAGCGCATGGTAACTTGTTGGGTTTATGATCCGGTCAGGAGCGCATGGTAACTTGCGTCATGTTGTAGTCAGGTTTGTAGTAATCAGGCCAGAACAACCAAAAAGGAATCAGTATTACCCAAAATTCCCTGGGATCAAGGGCACCATAATTTTAGGGCTTATCCAATAAAAGCCTTGATGCAGTGCATATACGACATGTTTCTTCAAGTACTTCTTGGAATAGTTAGTTTGGTATATCCATCTTTTAATCCAACTCTAGCGACTTGCGAGACAAAAATCAAACATGGGGGACCAAAACAAAGCGACGCCAAAAAAAGAAATCGGAACTACCTAACCGGAATACAATGGGTTTTATAAAAATGTACCATCCGATGTAGACCACGCCTAGACTGGATCACAAGGGAAAGTCTGGTGAGGCAAGGTTACTCCAAAGGTTGGCAAGAAATGAAAAATAATTGCTCCATTGATTAGTATTAATAATTCAAAATATGCGCCTCGTTGACTTACAACACATCCTGTTGATTTTACTATTTGAAGATCTAGAGTTCAATTAAATTTTTATTACTGACACTAATGTATTTATGTATTTGTGACATGCTTGTAGTACAGCGTAGTCTCAATGTCTTGACTGTATCATTAATCATCCCAGAGTACTCTAGGAGACAGTGTTGTACCAACAGTGTCCACCTCCCCCACCCCCAAAAATACTACTTGCTGCCTGTCTCACATTGTTATATTTAAATTTACCTCCCAGAACTCAGATAGTGCACTGCTCAACCTGTCAGACAGTTTCAGTGTGTTCATTGTGTGTGCAATGTGTGCATGCGTGCGCTACTGTTCATGAATAATTATGTAAATCAAATGTTTTTTTCTCCTTCCACTTCTTTAACCAATTCTGCCTCTCTCTCTCTCTCTCTCTCTCTCTCTCTCTCTCTCTCTCTCTCTCGGCTGTTGCCAGGAACATTAACAAGCATAATGTTTCTTGTACTGTATGTATTTGCTGGTTCTACATATACTTTTGGCTGATATAGGCCAGCATCATAATATTATAGCATAAGCTTAAGACATTGACATCTGTTTGTGTGTAAGGTATTCTTAGAGTACTCCTAGCTGGGGCCGGGCCCATATTTAACGGCGGTACAAACGAACGGGAACGCCACGCGGGCCAAAAGAATTCCCATCTCGGAGGCCAAGATGCAACTACATCGTTAAGTCATCTTTCTGCTGATTTAATTCAACCTCAAGCACCGAACACATACAGTACAGCACAATTTATACTACATCACCCAACACTATCACTTGCAGAACTGAATCTACAAGCTATATACTGTAGGAACAATGTGACGTGGGAATGAAGGGGAGGGAGAGAGGGAAAAGATCTCAGACTGGTTTGTTCAACATGACAGTGAGTTCACTGCAGTGAATTTGTTTGCAGTTTTCCAATATTCTTTGACACAGAATCAAATGGTCATGATTCAAAATTTAAAAAACATATTTTTCGGAAATCTCGATAGGAGAAATGAATGGGTTTTCTATCTGTGGCACTGCAAAATGGCCGGCACTGCTATGCCCTACTGAGCGCTGTCGGGATATGGCGGAACGGGAGATTCACATCATGTGTGTACAGCAGAAAAACGTGTACTGTAGCAACTGCGTGGCGCAATCATGTACATACAGTATGTATGTACTGTATGTTTACGGTATCTTGTTGAATCTATATGTCATGAAGGATTAAAGCAGCTCTAAAAGAAACAAGGTAAATTAACCCATTTAGACCTGAGGACGCATCTGTGTCACCTTATAGCGTTTAACCACTTTAACCATTATTTGAACTGCTATTTTTGAAGAAGAAAAATATTGAAAATGTGTTCAAATCTTTGAATATGTATGATTTCACAGCCAAAGTTTTTAACTCATATCTGTGATTCTGGGGGGGTCCCTGGAAGTAAATATTTGTAGATGGGGGTCGGGGGTCTAACCCAAATACATATATCATTTTGGGGGTCCTTGACAATGAAAAGGTTTGAGAACCGCTGACATAGAAACATAGGTTTTTCAGAAAACTGTCATGATTTAGAAGACATTTTGTAGAATCTGGTGTATGCAGTATAATATAATAATGATGGCACACTCACACACACCTGCTGAATCCCGTAGGTCCAGCCCTGGCGTATGCGGTCTCGTGCCCAGACATTGTGTGCGTTCTCAGCCAGTTTGTCCACCATGGCCTCCTGGGTTGAGGCCAGTTTAATGTGACCCAGATCCATGGGTGCAGGCTTGTAACCACCGGACAACTCGTAGCTAGAAGAGAAGAAACAAGATTCATCTTAACCACTTTCAACCTGTGTGCCCCTATTTTGGCCACGTCATTATAGGTACACAACAAAAGCAAAAGGATTGTGTTGCGATGTGAGGCATTGTGAGCTTGTGGATTGCCTATTTGAGCTATTTCTTAAATGAGAGCATAAATGGACCCAGATTACCCTATAAAGTAGGGACACATTCACATCACATCATATACAGTATATTCAAAGGCATAGTCCACTCGTACAAAGGTACAGTAGTTGTTTTATACATACTGTATGTATGTATGTATGTATGTATGTATGTATGTATGTATGTATGTATGTATGTATGTATGTATGTATGTATGTATGTATGTATTTATGTATGTATGACGTTGTCTCTTGGTGCCCAAGACAAATTTCTCCTCAGACAATAATAATTGAATTGATTATTCACATTGGCCTATTATGGCGCCACCAGGAGGCCACGACCTGACCTGCCCTGGTGGAGACCTGTGCCCCGAGGGTCACTTTATCTAGTCGTAAATTGTGAAGGTTAGAAAAACATAAAAATAAATCTAATGTGTGTGACTTACGTTGAGGCCAGTTTCATGCTCTTAACCTTCTGGACAGCATGTTCATCAGCTAGTCCAACATGGCAACCAAGGGCCAGTAGAGTTCTGAAAGACGCGCGCACGCACACACACGCATGCACGCACACGCACGCGCACACGCACACGCACACGCACACACACACACACACACACACACACACACACACACAGATGAAAACGGTCAGTTAATCAATCAAGATGAGTGTGGGGTGTATGAGGTGGTATTAAATCATCAATGTTTTTGAAATGGTCCCGCTATGACACACTCAATGAGTCCAAATCAAATATGATGTATAGGAGAGAGAAGAAAAAAAGACGCCTAATGGACAGTTCCATTCTGCCAGCTCGTTAGACACCGGGCCATTTAATTACATCCCAACCAGGAGCCTGCTGCCTGTCACCTAGACTCAAGTCTGCTACATTTATATAGCACGCTGTCAAATTCTCAGTGTTCATTTACGCCTCCGTTTGGTTACATTCATTTGCACTCTCTTCGGAGTTAAAAGAACACCAAGGATTTTACTGTGCACAATAGCAAGCCTACAAGTGCTGTGGATGCTACGTGTATGTGAGCTTGTAGGTCTGTTCTTTTCTGTGTTTTGCTCTCTCTGTCTCCATCTCTCTCTCCCCATGTCTCTCCCTTGCTAGAGATGCACGTCATAAACCTGATTTCAGGGCCTCTCTATGGAGCAGTGGTTCTCAACCTGTGGGTCGGGACCCCCAGGAGGTCACAAGGCGTATTTTCACAATAATTATCTGTGGAACCGAGTCAAAGTCGGTGTGTGTGTGTGTGTGTGTGTGTGTGTGTGTGTGTGTGTGTGCGTGCCTGCCTGCCTGCCTGCGTGCGTGCGTGCGTGCGTGCGTGTGTGCGTGCGTGCGTGCGTGCCATCGACTTTATGCATGACCATACGGTCCCCATGAGGTTTCATGACATCATAACAGGAGGTGTCCATGACCAACATTCGGCAAAAATAGCAGATCTAAAAGATCATAGATCGATAGATCTCGGACGGTAGTCCCACTGCTGCTGGATTTCGGACTATTACTGCCCTGTCCCGCGATGCGGTTACATTTCGGACCGCCCGCAGCTAATTTCTGAACTGAGCTTTCCTGCCTGCATGCAACATGAAAATGAAATGCTGTTTACTCCCACTTCATCAGGCAATATTACCGTCTAGTTCTGCATAATATATTTCCATTGGGATCCAAAAACATTACAAACAGAAACAGAAACAGAAACAGACAGACAGACAGACAGACAGACAGACAGACAGACAGACAGACAGACAGACAGACAGACAGACAGACAGACAGACAGACACTACGACAGCACCACGAACAGCGAGACAGTGGCCTTGGGCGCACATATTGCTTAACAGAAGGTTATTAAATATAAGCATTATGTGTACACACACAACAGCAATTCTATATTACGTTCTCCATACGATGAACACACATGCTTCATGTGTGCTACAGTACATCCAGATTAATGTGGTACAATACAGGATTGTTTTTGACCAGGCATTCCCGCCTGCAGGTATTTCAACTGTTGGGTCTCATGGCATCCCAATCCCAATGCATGGGATGCAAAATAAGCATATACTGTATACTGTAGCCCTGGCCTAGAGGACCCCAGTTAATTAAGTAGGGTTTAAGAGGTTAATTAATGACCATCCATCCATCCATCCATGCATCCATCCATCCGTCCATCTATATACCAGTCAGTCTTTGTTCCTACTCTCACCTACTGTATGGCCATGGTGGGTCATGACTGAAATAACAAGCTCATGGATACAAGCTCCATCTCCCTTAGGGTCAGAGGTTCATTCTCCCAGGGGAGACTCTGAGAAGAGCTGCTCCTCCTTTACATGGAAAGGTCATGGAGGCCACGGAGCAGACCAACCACCAGATAGGAGGATTATATCTCTACTGGCCTTAGAACACCTCGGGATCTCTCAGTATCAGTGCTGATTCTATCCACTGAAACTATGATGAAAAATGTTCGTCAACTACCTTTTATCACAGAGGAAAATTAAATAAAAAGTAAGCTATTGTGACTAGTAGAGAAGAGTTTGTCATTTAGTAGAACTAAATGACAAACCATTTCATGTTTGGTTGCACTCAGGTGTTGTGTTCTGTAAACACCAGATCTACAAGCTCACAACACGTCGCGCTGCAATGCATTGTGAGTTTGTAGATCTGCTATTTTCAGCACGCAACCAAGTGTAAAATCAGCCATTACGACGCCATCAAGGCCCGACAACATACATTTTCACTAAAACACTAAAACATTTCAGATAACTAAAATATAAAAATAATGAAATGAAAAAATAAATTCAATTTTATTCAAAAGACTTGGCTCGGGGGAAAGTCTGGGATTCTCTGCTGGAACTGTTACCCCCGCGACCCGACTCCAGGTAAGTGGGATGAAGATGGATGGCTGGATGGACAGATAAATGCCATGCGTTTAGTTTTGTGTTGGTGTAACAAGCGAGGCCTACTTGAGCGTCTCCAGGGACATCTGGAGGTTGTAGCTGCGCTCTTGCTCGGGAAGCTTGGAAAACTCCACCAGGCACGGATGCTGCCGCTTATTGTCGTCTCGCACCTGAAATACACAAACATACAGTAGGCTATGTGCACACACATGCGCACACGTGCACGTACGAGCAGCGGATATTGACCCTGGATACATCCAGGGAGACGGTAGCTATACAGTAATATGCTCGGTGTTTATTTACCAAAATGGACCCATTTGGTTACATTTGTACAGTCTCAGAGTTCAAGTAACTAACTTTAAGTCTCAGAGTGTACAATTGTACTGCGTAATAGGAGGTAGCTGTTCAGTTCTAATAGATAGCCAAATCAAATGGAACAGGAGTATTTTTCTGGTCCCGGGGGAGGGAGGGCAAATAGTTTGTGCAGCTTCACCCAGCTGATGGCTGCTCAGACGGCTTTGATGAGGGCATTGAGGGAGCTGTTAGGGGTTACGTGTCTTCCGACATGTAGACTGGACGAACCCGGGGTCAAACCGCCTACCTTCTCCACCCACTCTCCCCTATGACTGCCCCCATTAATACCACTCAGATGCATGATTAACAATAAATTGATCAAGGTTGCTCACGGCTCCATAGGTCCAGCCCAGCTCGATCTTGTTCATCACCCACAGTTCATGTATGTTTTCTGCCAGCTTCTCACGGATCCTCTCAAGGTGTGGTGGTAACACAATCTGTACGTACATACACAAACACACACAAAATAAGCATGTACAGTACATGATACAGTACCACCAAAGTAACCAAATATAATTGGGATGGTGGATCTTCATAGATCCTTCATAGGCTCAGCAGCAAGTTTGAACTGGAGACACATATGAAAGCTGTTTCAGGTTCAATTCTGCCGCTAAACCAATCAAAACGACGCTAGGGGAAACTGAACCGTAAAAGGAAAACAGGAATGCAATGCACACCTTCTGGAAAAGGGAACTACAGTCTATTGCTTCTATGTGCGTGTGTTTACCTGGCTGGTATCTACGGGGATAGGTGTGAAGGCGGCCTGTGACAGAGTGATCATAGGTCCCAGCAGGTCTCTGGTTCCAGTGTGATCCAGTTTGTACTCCTGGCTGTGTTCCACCCTCAGCTTCTCTCTGGGCAGCACCGCCTCGTAACAGGGAGCGTAGCCGGGCGGAGGGAGGAACTTAAACTCCCCGTGACGACCCCCCAGCAGGAAACGCACTCTGAGAGCAGAGCAGAGGAGAGACACCATCAAGATCATTATCAGAAGCAGAAGGACAACAAATAAAGAGAAGAGAAGGTCAAAGAAAATAATCTCCCAAAGCTCTGTGAGAATGCAGCTAAATGCCTGCATTGTAAGTTTAAAATTATGAATTGTTTTACTAAATTGGGACTTGAAGGGGAGTGCTTCTACATAATATATACAGTAGCCTATAACGGTGGATTACACCACTGCCTGGAACTCCCACAAGGACCGCTGGGGGTCACAGGACCCCAATTTGAGAACCTGCTGTAAAAAAAAGAAAATCTCATTTAAAAACAACAGCCACAATAGGGTGGAATATATTATTCCTTTGCGACCAGATTTTGTAACGGCAAGGATTGAATGATTCTGTCTTACTCATGTCTCTTTTTTGGTTCTGTTTTTATTTTTTTAATTACTGCTCACAGTTTCAAATACTCCCTTATGTCTCCCTATGAGTATTATATTGTATTGTACTTTATTTTCTGTACACATCATCCATCTCTCCCATATGCTTTATTTTATTTGTATTATTTTTTTGTTCCCGTCTAAAAATGGAAAAAAAACCTGTTGACAAAGAAACACTATTTGAAAAATGGTTGTATGATTGTGGATGTCTCTAAATAAATAAATAAATAAAAAAATAAAACAGCCACGGGGGGCGCCTGCTGCAGGCAGAAAAGCCAAAAACAAATCATTAAAAAAAAAAAAACAGCCACGGGACAGTCTTCAAATGCTCACTTGACCCCTGCAGAGAAGCTGACCACGGGGAAGAACAGGCCGTCAGAGTTGAAGTTCTCGAACATGCCCTGAACCGGCTGGCCGTTGATCCTGAAGGAGATGCTCGGGGCGCTCAGGTCCAGACAACAGCTCACCACGTCCTCCACCTTCAACAGGTGCTGATTGGGAGAGCTGACCGTCCGCGCAACGCAGCCTGCAGAGGATCACGGG
>NC_136805.1:13379834-13386371 GCF_951216825.1 Electrona antarctica
CGCACGCACACACGCACGCACACACGCACGCACGCACGCACGCACGCACGCACACACGCACACACATTCAGATTAATGTCTTATTGTAACACCTTGAGCCCACAGTTGGCTCATATTCAGCTGTGTGGTGAATAAGAACTGCCTATTCCTTTCTCATACACAGCTACAGTACAATGCCTGCCTCTTCCCCACACCACACACAGCTCTCTCTCTCTCTCTCTCTCTCTCTCTCTCTTCGTTCTCACACGGTATACAGTATAAAGGCTGCCACTCTAAAGTCAATAAATCTGACAGTTGAATGTGTTGAATGTGACTCACGCCATTTGCTATGTGATATCTTTTGGCCTCACAACTTAGAGTGAACGACTAGAGGCCACCAGCAGATAAGTCCCTCTCTCTCTCTATCACACACACACACACACACACACACACACACACACACACACACACACACACACACACACACACACACACACACACACACACACACACACACACACACACACACACACACACACACACACACACACACACACACACACACACACACACACACACACACACACACACACACACACACACACACAGCCATAAGTGTACAGTGTGCCATCTACTGCTGTGAAGCTGTCACTTGCCCCCCATCTCTCTCTCGCTCTCTCTCTCTCTTTTTTCGACAAATGGACAATTACGGGTCCATTTGGTTCCATTTGTACACTCTCAGAGAGTTACACACCTGTAAGGAAGCCCCTCAAGGAATGAAGGTCCCTGGACCCCACTTTGAGACACATGTGGTGTAGCAGAGTCTCCAGTGAGCCGATTACGCACATTTACAGCACCTTGACTTTTTGACTCATTAACGTTGGTAACGCATGTGAAGGAAGAGAAGTGGCCCTGTGCATAAAGCCTATTCTGAGCTCTCTCTCTCTCTCTCTCTCTCTCTTTCATTCTTCCTCTGCTCTTTCTCTCTTTCTCTCTCGCACGCACCCCACCGGTCCACCCCTCCTCACCAGACCACAGGTGGAGTCCGTCAAAGCCGTAGGAGTACAGGTCGTCTCCGACCCCGTTGCCCCCCCAGCCCTCGCCGCCTCCAGGGTAGGGGGCGTAGCCGTCCGTGTTGGCCCAGCCCAACCTCAGGTGGGTGGCCTCGGCCGTGACGAACGGCGCCGCATGATCCACGATGAGCTCATAGTACCACTTCCTGTACTGGGCGGAGCCGTCGCTGACACCCAGGAAGATGTTGGGACGCATGCTGTGAGAGAGAGAGAGAGAGAGAGAGAGAGAGAGAGAGAGAGAGAAAGAGAGAGAGAGAGGGGGGGGGGGGAGAGAGAGAGAGAGAGAGGGGGAGGAAGGGAGAGAGGCAGAGAGAGAGGCAGAGAGAAAGGCAGAGGGAGAGAGAGATAGAGGGAGAGGGGGAGAGAGAGATAGAGAGGGAGTGGGATGCGTGTGTTTACTGCATGTCAGCGTGTGTACAAGTAGGTCATCAGTAGGTCATGCGTGAGTGTGTGCATGGGTGTGTGTGTGTGTGTGTGTGTGTGTGTGTGTGTGTGTGTGTGTGTGTGTGTGTGTGTGTGTGTGTGTGTGCGTGCGTGTATTGTACCTGCTGACATGGTTGACTAGTCGGGTCTGCAGTAACAGATCCCTGCCAGGCAGTAGGTTGTCACAGATCAGGTGCTGGTTTGAGCGCACCGCTACGCCATGGCACACACACAGAGAACACAGCACGTCTAATACCTGGAGCATACACACACACGCACACACGCACACACGCACACGCGCACACACACACACACACACACACACACACACACACACACACACACACACACACACACACACACACACATAAGAATATAATATAAACTACAAGGGGGTGCTCTGCTGAGCACGTACAGTATCTGCTACAATGTGGTTTTCGCCTTTATTTTTTATTTTTTTATGGAGCGACAGACAGTAGGCTGACAGGAAATGGGGAGAGAGATGGGGGGAAAGACATGCAGTAAAGGCCGTCGGGATCGGGAGTCGAACCCGTGGCACACTGCCAGACTGGATTACCAGCCAAGGTGCCTGGACCACTGAGCCATGACCCAGGCCAGTATCTGCTACTATGTGTAAGGGCCCAGGTCCACGAGTAGAACTGTGTTGCGTTGCATAATCAAGGTCATACATTTGATGTTTTTTTGTTTTGTGTTGTTTTTTAGGAGAGTTTCAGAAGAGGCAGAATATTCATGGATTATATTGTACAGTAACTAGTTGGTTAGTTTTAACATAAAGAGCTGAAAGCTAAATTCATACAGAAATTCCTCCTTTCAGAAGATGGGGTGGAGGACAGACGTGTTAGCAAGAGCTTGGTACTAACTTCCTTTGATGGGTGTCAGTGTTTTTGAGGGGCACTAGCCGCTCCTATACAAAGGGTTAATGTTTGTCTTTAGTTCAAAGTTTGTTTTGTAAACGCATTGACAATGAAGGGATAATTTACATCATACTGTCTCTTTATTATTAATGGCGTTTAATGATTGTGTTGGCACCGTTTGTTTTACATTCCCATTACATCACCTACTCAACATGAGTTAGACTTTAATATATTAGCGCCCCTCACTTCACACGGGTGTGATTTCTTTGTATACTTTTGGGTACTTTTGTTGTTAATGAACCCATTTAGACCTGGAGCCGATATAGCAATATATATACGTATACATGTTTTTGAATCAGAATGTGAAGTTTTTCAGAAAACGTAGATCAGGATTTGGAAGCAGTTTTTTTAGAATCAGCTTCAGGTGTGTAAATGGGTTAATGATTCAATGACATTTATTCATTTATTTACTTACTTTTTTTTTTTTTTACCACTTTTGCAGTTACACTAATGAACCTCTTCTCTTGCCTGCCATTCCAGCCACCAGAATGGGCCCACTGTACTGACTCGGACAGTGGCCCCATTCCAGCCACCAGAATGGGCCCACTGTACTGACTCGGACAGTGGCCCCATTCCAGCCACCAGAATGGGCCCACTGTACTGACTCGGACAGTGGCCCCATTCCAGCCACCAGAATGGGCCCACTGTACTGACTCGGACAGTGGCCCCATTCCAGCCACCAGAATGGGCCCACTGTACTGACTCGGACAGTGGCCCCATTCCAGCCACCAGAATGGGCCCACTGTACTGACTCGGACAGTGGCCCCATTCCAGCCACCAGAATGGGCCCACTGTACTGACTCGGACAGTGGCCCCATTCCAGCCACCAGAATGGGCCCACTGTACTGACTCGGACAGTGGCCCTTCCAGCCACCAGAATGGGCCCACTGTACTGACTCGGACAGTGGCCCCATTCCAGCCACCAGAATGGGCCCACTGTACTGACTCGGACAGTGGCCCTTCCAGCCACCAGAATGGGCCCACTGTACTGACTCGGACAGTGGCCCCATTCCAGCCACCAGAATGGGCCCACTGTACTGACTCGGACAGTGGCCCCATTCCAGCCACCAGAATGGGCCCACTGTACTGACTCGGACAGTGGCCCTTCCAGCCACCAGAATGGGCCCACTGTACTGACTCGGACAGTGGGCCCATTCCAGCCACCAGAATGGGCCCACTGTACTGACTCGGACAGTGGGCCCATTCCAGCCACCAGAATGGGCCCACTGTACTGACTCGGACAGTGGCCCCATTCCAGCCACCAGAATGGGCCCACTGTACTGACTCGGACAGCCACCAGAATGGGCCCACTGTACTGACTCGGACAGTGGCCCCATTCCAGCCACCAGAATGGGCCCACTGTACTGACTCGGACAGCCACCAGAATGGGCCCACTGTACTGACTGGGACAGTGGCCCTTGGCTGCCATTCCAGCCACCAGAATGGGCCCACTGTACTGACTCGGACAGTGGCCCTTGGCTGTCGGGGTTTCAGGTCTGAGGGCCCCTCCTGACAGTCTGGCCTGTCAGTGGGGGATGTTCATCTGGGCTTAACCCATTTTGGGCGGGAATCCCTTTTGGTGTTAGCATTATGTTGTGCTTTAGCTATTGAAAAATAGCAGATCTACAAGCTCATAGCGCGCCACCGAGTGGCACGCTACGAGCTTGTAGGTCTGCTATTTTTGAAAAATCGAAGAACGACTGATATAGAAACGTAGCTTTTTCAGAAAACTGTCAGGATGTAGAAGACATTTTTAGAATCTGAGGATATGCCAGGATAAGCAGCGGTACAATTACCAGCTGGCCCGTCTTTGTTTCCATGCATCACTACTATGGCAGTGCAGCAGCGGTCCCATGTAACTTGTGGTCTGACTCAGAACTGATAGTGACAAACACGTTGTGGTCAGTCTTACAGAACTACTGCAGTTCTTACATCTTTGCTGCGTTTCCACATACTAATTTACAAGGACCTGGGCCAAAGTGGGCCTAAAAAGTGCCAATTGTGGTGTGGCCCCACTCCCCTAGTGGTGTGCAGAGAGTGGTGGCAAACAGGGCCAAACCGGTGACATGTAATGTTGCTTGCTACTGATTCAGTAGAAAATACATTTTCTCTCCCCCAGGACTTCAAGACATGTACATAGTTTGCTATGATTTTTGTTTTTATTTGTACATCATTTATACTGGATTTCTGGCACTGGATTTGGTGTGATTTGTTTACATTTGTTGTTAATAAAGTTATCAATAACATCCATTTGGTTAAATGTTTACACTCTGGGCTTACAGGCCTGTAAGGTTCCATTTGGTTCATATGGATAGCTGAAGTATAGTGCCTGCACAATGACAATTGGCCATATGTCTACATTACATTGTTAGGCAAGAAGCAACAATTGTAGTTTGCTACGCATAGCTGTGGATTTGAGAGTGGATAAAATCCACAGTGCTACAGCACTGTGGATTTTTGCCTCTTTCTTAAATTTTTTGACAATTTGGTCAATGTTTGACCAGTTTTTATATAGTATAGTTTGATTACTTTTGATGCAGTCTTTCCTTAAAATGTCACTTTACTGTCGGTCCCAGAGTTCCGACCCACAGGTTGAGAAGCACTGCTTTACAGGGTCAATTCATTTGTGTGGGTTTGATGACCACAGTTGGTGGCCAGAGACAACAGACAGGACTTCAGGACCTTCATCTTGGTCTCACTACAGAGATCACAGTCCACTTCAACGGGTTCGCTCTTCTGTGTTTGGGTCCGTTGCTTCTGTGTCTTCCTGAACTGATCGGCCATCTCAGAGACCAAAGTATTGACAAAGACCTCTGGTCTCTTATGGAATCTTTTCGTGCACAGTGGACATTGCCACACCATGGTATCCCAGTAATAGGTGATACAGGTTTTGCAGTAGTTGTGTCCACACGGAGTGGTGACCGGGTCCCTGAACACATCCAGACATATAGAACAACAAAGCTGCTCTTCAGCCAGGACAACCATAACCGATGCCATTCTCTACACACTGAGGACAGTGTCAAAGTCAAGTCAGTTTTATCTGTGTCAGACCACGTCACACTGTCGTCATGCATGTGTGCAGCATTACAACAGAGATGTGTGTGCAACTATAAGCTTCCGTTCTTCTACAAACACGTCCTAAGTGCTCTAAACAAACATTGTAATGTCCTCAACATCCATAGATTTGTCTGGCAAATAATTGACTTAAGTGCTCTTAACTAACATTAAGAATCCAATAGATTGGAGGTGCTGGGGGAGGTGCTGGCCCCCCAGTGGCCTAGCCTGGCTAATAAGCCAGACTCAAATCACACTGTCTTTGCTTTTTGGTTTTTGCCAGTGGCTGATTCACGTCTGGCTTTAGCCAGGCTACCCCTGGCCACCCCTCAAAAGGTTTGAGAACCACTAATTTACACTAAATTAGTATCAATGGTAACACTTGTGAAGGAAGTAAGGGCCCGATTTCTTTCCAATATGGCTGCTGTGCATAGAGCCTATTAGAGCTGTTCTATACAGTATGAAGTGTGCTGTAGTGACCTTAAAGGGTCATGAAACCCAAAATATATATTTTTAACCCATTTTGGGCGGGAACCCGTTTTGGTGTTTCAAGCATTCTGTTATACTTTAGCTATTGAAAAATAGCAGATCTACAAGCTCATAGCGCGCCACCGAGTGGTGCGCTATGAACTTGTAGGTCTGCTATTTTTTTTAAATCGTAAAAATGCGGCACAAATCTTTGAATAGGTATATATTCTTTCAGAGCGAACGTTTTTTTTATTTCGACTAAATGGGTTAATGTTAACAGATACACTGTTGCTTGCTGCTTGTCATAGGGAACAATAATAATGTCTTCATATTTGTGCTGCCTGCTGCTATTTTTCCTTTTCCGGTGGTTGAAAGGAGGACATAATTGGCGTACCTCATTGGAGATTTGCTGTCTGTGTAGCTTTCATGAAGGTGGAGGTTGGGAAAGAAGGAACAAACAAACAAACAAACAGACAGACAGGAGATATATATAAACAAAGAATAATTAATTGCTGCCTCTTACCTTGTGGTTACGTCCATGCTTGTCCAGCAGAGAGATAATGGATTTAATGTGTCCCTCTTTGATGATGTTCAGAGCCTCAGGG
>NC_136805.1:13386571-13446571 GCF_951216825.1 Electrona antarctica
GGTTACTATGGTCACTGACATTAAGTCAGACCACAGCTGATCAGGCTATATAAGACCTTGCACCACTCAGTTCACACGGGTGTGATTTTTTTTCTCTACGACTCGACTTTGTGTCTTTCAACTTTCCCACCACCACACCACCCTACGCACAGTCGCACACCATCCACTGGACCACCACGTAATGTGCTTGATAGATGACGCAGACACGCAATGTCAGTGAGGCTAATGTGAAATATGATCATGTAAGCAAAACTAGATTTTAGGACGCAGACACGCATTGTCAGCGAATAAGCCTACTACTAAATGTGAAATATATCAACATGTAAGCAAAACTATAGATATTATTAGGTCTGAGATGGAAAGTGATTGTTAACATTTATAAGCCTATTAAAAAGGGAGGGGCAAGGCGCGAGGCCCGGTGCGACGGCACCATTCGCACTACCCTTAAAGCAGCCCTGCCAACACGCAATACTTTTCTCTTAAGTTTTACATTTGCTGCTCTTATTGTCATATATGTTTTCATTGCTTTGTTGTTATTATCGTTTTGTTTTAATTGGCTGTTTTTATGTATTGCACTGTGGCCCAGGGGCACTATACTTTGTTTTTGCGACAAATGGCAATATGCTTGTTGAGTTTCTCTGATTTCCTATCCGTTTGTTAAGCTACTGTACGGGTACAGTAGCTTTGATACTTTTGTGTGACACCGTTATGATCAAGTAGGCTTAGTAGGGTATAAATTTACCCCAAAACAACCCCGACAGGAACAATACAAAGACATCTCTCTCTCTCTCATCTCATCTCTCTCTCTCTCTGAAGATAAACACAGCTATGCCTGTGGCAGCGCCTGGTGGGAACCGCAGGATACCAACCTGTGTTGTCTGTGCCCTCCGTTAAGACACAACGTGCATACTGATCTGTACGTGCGTGCGTGCGTGCGTGCGTGCGTGCGTGCGTGCGTGCGTGCGGTGTTGCTCTGTGTAATTTTGTGTTGGTGTGTGTGCATCTGATTGTCTGTTGTATTCACCAGAGACAACAAGGCACCATTAGCCTGCCTAAGTTGCCAACCAGCAGTCACAAGAATGTTCACATTCATTTAAGCTGGCTGTGAGCAATGCCAACAAAACAGAGAAAACCAGACTTAACAACCTCATGAAATGGTATATTGAACATGTAATTTTCCACTGAAATAGGGGCTGGGTGTGTCTTTATTTAACATGTACATGTTTATTTTGCGTGTTTGTCAATTGAGAGGTCAATCAATTAATCAAAACACAAAGGTGTGTGTGTGTGTGTGTGTGTGTGTGTGTGTGTGTGTGTGTGTGTGTGTGTGTGTGTGTGTGTGTGTTTGTCTGTGCGTGCGTGCGTGCAATGCTCTCTCCTCACCCAGCAGCTCATATAATGAGTTGAGGATAGACTTCCAGGCTTCGCCGGCCTCTTTTCCAGCAACGTCAGCGAAATGAGCCGCACTGCTGTACACATGAAGACGATCGATACATTCTAATACCAAGCTGATCATCCCCTGAGAGAGAGAGAGAGAGAGAGAGAGAGAGAGAGAGAGAGAGAGAGAGAGAGAGAGAGAGAGAGAGGAGAAAGGGGGGGGTGGAGAGAGAAGAGAATTAAGACAGAAGAGAGAAGAACGAAATAGAAGAGAGATATGGAGGGGGGAAATTGTTGGGAGAGATGAGAGAGATAATATATCTCTTACAACAGACAACAGAACAGAATGAACGACGCCTTCATAGGAATACTTATGAATGCACTAAGATATTCGTACGTGTCATCCATCAATATGAACGGTCGGGGATGCGATCGTAGTGAAGATGAATATTCTGTGACGCAGGTACGCAAAAGGTACGCAAATACCAAAAAAAGCTTGTCAGTGGCTAAACGCAGCCAGAAATACATCTGGCCCGGAATGAGTTTTAACTAATTTAGCCGTTGGTTGAGAACCAACGGCTTACAAGACCTAGACGCACAAAGCTATATAAAGTAACTAACACACACACACACACACACACACACACACACACACACACACACACACACACACACACACACACACACACACACACACACACACACACACACACACACACACACACACACACACACACACACACACACACACACACACACACACCTCCTCCTGGAAGAGGTTCTGTCGGTTCTTCAGAGCTCTCAGTCGGTTCTGCTTGTCCTCGTGCTCCAGGTGCTCGTCGGGGGGCTGGAAGTAGCCAATCAGATCCTGCAGGCTCAGGCTGACTGATTCGATTGGCAGATCGAGGGTTGATGTCTTTCCTTTTTTGCTGAGCGTGTCCAGACCCCTGACAGTGACAGAAGGACGGAAATACGTCTAGATGTAAAGCAGAGCAGAGGTTCTAATCCATTCCACTTCATTTATAAAGCACATACTGTAAAGCTACAGCATTGAACCAAAGTGATACACGTGGTATCAAAAAACTAAAATACCAAGAGCAAAACAACAATACATAATAAAAATCACACCCGTGTGAAGTGAGGGGCGCTCGTATCATCGTACATCATCATCATCATCATCATCATCTCATACTGGCCAATCATAATGCCTGTTGCCTGTTGCCACAAATTTACGTCATATTTGGCGGACATTTGACCTAATTTCTCCTTTATTGTCAATGGCAAATATTGAGACGTGTGGGTTCAAAATCTGTATAGGAGGGGCCCTCAAAAAAGGGCAACATAAAGACAATGCAGTTGATTTAAATACAGGCAACGTGATTTAAATACAGGCAACGTGATTTAAATACAGGCAAGGTTTGGGAAGGACTAACATGCGGTGCAAGATCGCTAGCCTATAACGATAGAAAGCAATACATGAATGAACACTCATCTTTTAATTATTATCATTACAAACTAAAAAACAAAGTTGGCCTTTGAGTATGGTTTAAAGCAAGGGTCGGCAACCTTTTTGACATGAAGTGCCATGTTTTCATTTTCTTGATAATCAGTGTGCTGTATCAACATAAAGTTTAATTATGTCACCACATAAAAATGTAATATTTCCATCTGATTTTGATTGTCCATAGGCTGTACATTTAACCTTTTTATATGGCCTATTTTCTTTCACACAGACAGAGTTTGAGTGAATGTAGAATTATGTGCAGGGTGTAATTTATATATAGATGTGAGGGGACTTCATTTCACACACTTACGCCAGTGTGCCAGTGACCACCCTCCCCTGTGCCAACGTTGGCACCCATGCCTGAGGTTGCCTACCCCTGGTTTAAAGTTTGCAACTTGTGTACTTGTCCACATAATTGAGGTATGGGGGAGGATTAACTCATCTCCGTCTCACTTTATACAAGCACTATTGAACTGCTGCTGTTCCATTAATCTGAGCTAAGTGGAATTTAAATTGTCATTAAAATATTCATTTAAATAGTAATTGGAATAGTAATTTAGGGCATATCATTCATCATAATGGGTACAGAGCCGCAATAAGTGTGTGTGTGTGTGTGTGTGTGTGTGTGTGTGTGTGTGTGTGTGTGTGTGTGTGTGTGTGTGTGTGTGTGTGTGTGTGTGTGTGTGTGTGTGTGTGTGTGCGTGTGTGCGTATATATAATAAATCACCTGATAAAGCGGTTGAACAGGAAGACAGTGCTGCGTATGACGCGGGCGGTACGACTCTCCTCGTGCTGGGATCGAGACAGCGTCAGTCCATCGTCCATGTGCCCCTCGTGGTGCATGATGGCCTGGAACACAGCACAGTAATCACTCAGTCTCCAATCCTTTGGACAATTGTTTTAGTCACTGTACATTTTGCACATAGTGTCCTCTTCATTGGGGGGAAGTGCATGGGCAATATTAGTGCAATACCTGGGGATACAGTATAGACACCCAGCTATACCCACCCCTCATGAAGAACATTTAATTACAAAACCGCAAGGACACATTCGATCTTCTTTGGCTGTTTTCTCAGAAAACTACTGCGCTGTCCGTGGTTTTGATCATCCATCCGATTCTTCATCGCATCGCGATTGAAATATTAAAGGAGCATTCAGTGATTTGGGTGATTTGGAAAACCACCCAGTCTGCCACGGTAACAAAATGTGCACATGCACACGCTCTACAGTGGGGGGAAGTGCAACAGGCCAACAGCATGTGCACCAAGGCCCGCCCCCACTCGATCAAGATTGGAGGAAGGCTCCTCTCATCCTGATTGGATGAAGGCTTTGCCACCCGCCACCTAAACTGAAACTAGGGGTTTTTGACCCCAGGGGCTCACTGGGGACAAGGAGGAACTCTTTATATGGTCAGCACACTCTATAGTTGGGAGGATTATCCAAAAAAATAAAAAAAATAAGTGATATTTGAATGTAGTGAAATCACTGAATATACCTTTAACGTTTCTGTCGAAAGATAAACAGCTTGAGCTAATGCTAACATAAGACGTTTCTTACAATGGAGGTCTGCGAGCGGGGGAACCGGATGTGAAAAAGTAGTAATCAAATCCTGTTGTCACAAGCTACCTACCATCTGTGGCCACAAGGTGGCAGCAAAAGAGTTAAGAAGTAGGGAAAATAGCCGATCTACAAGCTCGCAGCGCTGCGCGAAGCGACGTGTTGTAGATCTGCTATTTTCACTAGTTTTGGTCCGGGGCTAACTCTCTAATCTCTCTTTTGGGTCTTGCCCTGGTGTATCGTATAGTCTTACCTTCCTCTGAACGCCACCCATGCGAGCACACTTGGCGTCCACAGCCTGGTATGTGAGCCACAGACAGGTGTCCACGTGTTGGATGTAACACAGCGAGTCGCCGTACTTGATATCAGGAACCCCCATCCCGTCCACCTCCTTCTTCAGGCCAGAGTCTAGCTTCTCCTACGGGGAGAGAAACAGCGTGGGACGGACAGGTGAGGACGGGAAAATGTAAAATAGACATTACAGCTTAATTTATGCCCCATCGAACGAGCGCGTCCGCTTGCCAAAAACAACCAATCCACAAGCTAACAACGTGTCGCAGCAGCAGCTTGCAGATTGGTTCTTTTTGGAAAGCGACACCGCGGTATTATGGAATATAAATTAGTGTTCGGGGGTTTAAAGGACTTGCATCTTGATCATGAATCAACGTGAAGTGCATTTCACTGGCGTTGGAGCAAGTGTCGCATCTTGAAATGGACTACAGGGGACTTCTACGCACAAGTGCTGTATATATAAACCTTCTAAGTGTCTCTGGCCACTCAAAGGTGCTTTACAATGTACTTCACATTCACCCATTCACACACATTAAGCTTTTATGCATTACAGGTTCACAACGCACACACATTATACATTTAGGCGGGATATTTACCCATTCACAAACTTTGTTTGTGTTGTACAGATTAACCCATTCACATGCTTACTGCACTGCAGATACACATTACAGCACCAACTGCGGAGACCATGCAAGGCACCAACTATAAAATGGTAAATGGTGCATTTATATAGCGCCTTTATCCAAGGCGCTTTACATAGATTGTGCATTACCCATTCACACACATTCATACACTGATGGCAGCGGAAACCATGCAAGGTACCAACCAGCACACCAGGAGCAATTAGGGGTTCAGTGTCTTGCTCAAGGACACTTCGACACTAACTCTGGGGGAGCCCGGGTTCGAGCTGGCGACCTTGCGGTTACCATCCGGAAACTCTACCCCTGAGCCACCGCCGCCCCACAACTATAGCGTCAGTGCTCACAGTGACACTAGGAGGAGCCAGGGATCAAACCAGAAACCTACCGCTGCTCTACTGCATCAACTGAGTCACTGTTGCCCCATAAATGCTGCCAGTGATTTATTTTCTGATTGATATCAGACTTTCATCAGCTCAAGGGCAGACAGGTAGAAGACAGATAATAGCAAAAGGAAGAATGAAAAATTCCAACTTGAATGGAAAAATGATATCATTCGTGCTTGCCAACTGGGACACCTAAATCAAATGTCAACTATCCGACTATTAATTTTGTAAGCCATGTTATCAGCCATATATGTGTTACGCTTACGGGTCCATAGGAATCAACATGGATATAGTGATAGTCTTTTAATTGGTTGCTAAAGCAGATCAGAACAGCTTTGAAATGAATTAAATCTAATTAATTCAACAGTAATTGCAGTTAAAATCTGGACTCAGTGGTTCTAAACCTATTTTCACACTCTACAGACCTTAGATAACGTTTATTGTTGGTGCGAGTCAGTGGAGAATAAGCCGTCGGCGGTGTGACACAGCGGCGCTATTTGCCACCGTTGACACCGAACAGTCACCCTGTGCCACATCTGGTTGGCTCAGATGAAAACGAATTGACCACAGGGCGAGAGTCGTCAGAGTAGTGCTATTGAGCCTGTCGGCTGTGGCGGTCTGTCAGCTTACCCGTCAATCAGCCAGTTCGGTCATGTTATTATTGACCTCAGTCGCACCACGAAATCTTTAAGTCCAAATCTCACCTTGGTCTCAGTCTCTTTTTCCTCTATTGTCCTTTTACATTCCTTCCATTATTTCAGTCTGTATCTAGCATATCTCTCTCTCTCTCTCTCTCTCTCTCTCTCTCTCTCTCATTCTGCCTCTGCACTTATCCCACCATTTTCTGTGTTGTTTTGTCCATATCTCTAGCAGATTGCAGGCTCTCAATGTAAGGTCCAGGTACCACCAGGCCGGGGTCCAAATGGACCCTTACGGGTCTGTAATCCTCAGAGTACACACAGAGTGGACTGGTAAATGGTGCATTTACAGTATATATAGTAAATGGTGCATTTATATAGCGCCTTTATCCAAGGCTATTTACAGAGATTGTGCATTACATTCACACACACATTCATACACCAATGGC
This sequence comes from Electrona antarctica, assembly GCF_951216825.1. Taxonomy (NCBI): domain Eukaryota; kingdom Metazoa; phylum Chordata; class Actinopteri; order Myctophiformes; family Myctophidae; genus Electrona; species Electrona antarctica. Next base: position 13,393,412 of record NC_136805.1, read on the forward strand.
AGCGGAAACCATGCAAGGCACCAACTAGCACATCGGGAGCAATTAGGGGTTCAGTGTCTTGCTCAAGGACACTCTGGGGGAGCCCGGGTTCGAACTGGCAACCTTACGGTTACCATCCAGCCACTCTACCCCTGAGCCACCGCCGCCCCTGGGGTCCCAGAGACCCTAGCCTAGATCATATCAAACCTGGAGGCCTTGAAATTCAAAAGGCTGAGAATCACTGGAGTGGATTCTACCTTAGAGGACCTGAAGCAGAACGCTGTAGACTTGGCGTCAGCCTTCTCCTTGTCCTTCAGTATCAGCGACCTGTCCTCCATCATGCTCAGGTATTTCCCTGTTGTGACATGTCTGAGCCGGAACGGCTGGCCCCAACGTGTATGACTTCCACTCCACCTACACACACACACACACACAAAGACAGACAGACAGACAGACAGACAGACAGACAGACAGACAGACAGACAGACAGACAGACAGACAGACAGACAGACAGACAGACAGACAGACAGACAGACAGACAGACAGACAGACAGACAGACAGACAGACAGACAGACAGACAGACAGACAGACAGACAGACAGACAGACAGACAGACAGACAGACAGACAGACAGACAGACAGACAGACAGACAGACAGACAGACAGACAGACAGACAGACAGACAGACAGACAGACAGACAGACAGACAGACAGACAGACAGACAGACAGACAGACAGACAGACAGACAGACAGACAGACAGACAGACAGACAGACAGACAGACAGACAGACAGACAGACAGACAGACAGACAGACAGACAGACAGACAGACAGACAGACAGACAGACAGACAGACAGACAGACAGACAGACAGACAGACAGACAGACAGACAGACAGACAGACAGACAGACAGACAGACAGACAGACAGACAGACAGACAGACAGACAGACAGACAGACAGACAGACAGACAGACAGACAGACAGACAGACAGACAGACAGACAGACAGACAGACAGACAGACAGACAGACAGACAGACAGACAGACAGACAGACAGACAGACAGACAGACAGACAGACAGACAGACAGACAGACAGACAGACAGACAGACAGACAGACAGACAGACAGACAGACAGACAGACAGACAGACAGACAGACAGACAGACAGACAGACAGACAGACAGACAGACAGACAGACAGACAGACAGACAGACAGACAGACAGACAGACAGACAGACAGACAGACAGACAGACAGACAGACAGACAAGACAAGACAAGACAAGACAAGACAAGACAAGACAAGACAAGACAAGACAAGACAAGACAAGACAAGACAAGACAAGACAAGACAAGACAAGACAAGACAAGACAAGACAAGACAAGACAAGACAGACAGACAGACAGACAGACAGACAGACAGACAGACAGACAGACAGACAGACAGACAGACAGACAGACAGACAGACAGACAGACAGACAGACAGACAGACAGACAGACAGACAAGACAGACAAGACAGACAGACAGACAGACAGACAGACAGACAGACAGACAGACAGACAGACAGACAGACAGACAGACAGACAGACAGACAGACAAATAGAGAAAGAACAAATTCAATAATAACAAATAGATAATGAATAAACTAGAAAAGTGTGCTCAGCGGAGCACAGGTGTGTGTGTGTGTGTGTGTGTGTGTGTGTGTGTGTGTGTGTGTGTGTGTGTGTGTGTGTGTGTGTGTGTGTGTGTAGCGTGTGTGTCTACCACACAGTAACCTCTTTTGTTTAGCTCGCAGTATCAAACAATTGCTTGTGGGAAGTGCTGGTTATGGCTGGCGTTGTTGCTAAGTGACTACTTTGCACCCACATGACGTGTGGCTGCTAAAAGTTGAATAATTATTTTAACGTCTTGCACTCTGAGCACTGCATGGAATATGGAACAGTACACGAGAGGACGTTAACCTAACTAGAACAACACGCTGCAGGTAATGGAACGAGTAGTTTCACTAACTATAGCCATATGAGCTGTGACTCTTTTGGTCCAGTTGAACCTCAGCTGCCTGCCATGTGGGGGTAATTCACTGCAGCCCCAATACCGTCAACTTGACCGAACGCTGCAGCTACAGAAGGATATTTAAATCTATACAGGAATTAAAGCACCAGTCTTATTAAAAATGTATGGCTGAATCCATGTAAGGTGCTAAACCATAGGGATAAGAAATGTATAAGTTACCAGAGGGTGTCAGGGAATGCATATATTCACAAGAAGAAAGAATGTAAAACAGAAATTGTATACAATGTGTGTGTGTGTGCGCGTGCGTGCGTGCGTGCGTGCGTGCGTGCGTGCGTGCGTGCGTGCGTGCGTGCGTGCGTGCGTGCGTGCGTGTTTCTGTACTTACGCAACCCGTAGCGTCTCCAGTCTCCATAGAGACCGGGCATGGATGATCACTGCTCCCCCTTCATAGTGCACCACCCTGTGACAGGAAACAACAGCAACTGAGCCAACTGAGTCCATAATCCAAAATCTTTAGCTCAGTCACCAAAAGTGTAGCCTGGCCCAGCCAGCATGCTTTCTGGTCTAGAGGGGCGGGTCGCGCATGGAGCAATCGCTCACCCGATCTGAGTGTGTTGTTGCAAAGAGTTTTGTGGTAGAGGAATACAAGGAGGGGTCCTAGCATAGACCCCTGGGGGACTCAACAAAATATATAGGATTTAAGTGGTTAAAGATGGAATGCCATTATCCCCCCCCCCTCTAAAACATGATCATCAGCTACTATGATTATACTAGGAGAAAGATTTTTTTCAAAAGTGTACAGAAAGTGTACACATTATGTTTGTATGTGGCAACACACACCAGTTCATTAAGTATGCCTGGTTTTCAGGTGGGTGGTGACCCTAACCCACCTGAACTGAAGCCACGCCCACAGCTGTTGTATGATAAAGGCGGAGCGGTTGTTAGGGGAGGGGATGATATTGTGTTGTCACTGTATTTCGATTGGGCCTTTGAGTCAAAGGCTTTCAGCTTATACACAGGGAAGAAATATTCCAACCACACCTGGGGGTCTATGTTATGTTAACTCTATAGACACATACAAAACTACTGGTACTCCATCTTTAAGGAAGCTTTACAGGGATTCTGTCATGTATTTTAGACTTCATTGTCCACCAAAATCATTTCCAAAACACTTACACTGCATATCAGATAACAGTTCACACAGCAGCACACATCATCAGCAATACAACAATAACCACATATAGCAACACACAACAGTACACACTCGGCCTGTTCATGAGGACTAAGGCAGATCTGGCTGTGGGTATCAAGCTTTTCCCAAAGCAAGCCTTTCTGCACCTGACAGTTCAGTATCTTTGAGAATAGAGTGCTTTAAGCTTGCAGATAAACTAATAGTCTTTGGTGGCTATGTTTTTGGGGGGGGGGGGGGGGGGGTCATTAATGTGATGGGTGAAGCTCAGTCTATTGTCCAGTGTCATTGTACAGCGGTTATTGATGGGAATGGGCTGTTGAGGTGAGGTGGGACCAATTATCCTTTGTTTTGTCTTGCTGAAATTGGGGCAAGAATGGTTATCCTCACAGTCACACTACAACCATGAGTGCTGAGTGGTTGTCTGTGTGTAGGACAAGAATTCAAATCAGAATCAACTGTATTGTCACAGCACACGATAGAGGTGTAAAATATTAGGTTTGTTTATTTGTTTAATTTGTGGGTGCTCGGGTGGCGCAGTAGTAAAGTGTGCATGCACAGTGGTCACCGCCATGGAGGTTGTGGGTTTGAATCCACTGCGGTGGATGATATTTGTCACTATATGTACTCCTACGGGCTGGGACCGCACCTGTTGGTCGGGAGGAGTATGACAAAAGCTCTACATCCTCCTGGTAGGGGCTCCTCACTGGCAGGTGAGTAGGATACAACAGCAGTGACAACACACTAAATGTGTGGGCTGGAATAAATTGGCATACCGACTAAATTGGAGAGGGATAAAATATATCATCGCTATGAAAATTGCAGCCCTAAAGTCCAGTTGAGTACACATTATAATAGAAGTATGATGTAAAGTTTTCAAAGGATAGATGGTACTACAGAAGGCACAACTCTTTTTTGTGAAATTACTGCTACTGCTTTTTGTGCAGATGGAAAACTAATCCAACATAACGAAAAAAACAGCAGGTACATAAAATCACAGTATCATGCATGGTTAAAGTAACATGGATAAAGAAATGAAAAACAGAGCATCAGGTACAAATTACATAAAATAGCAGCAGGTACTAAATCACAGTTTCATGTGCGTGGCTAAAGAAAAAGAGCAATATGTTGTAGCAGCATCTCGTGACTGTAAGGAGCGTGGAGGACAGTGTTAGTGCCGCGAAGAATGGCTTGTGGTTATCAGTGTTTTTGAGATAGGTAATGATGGTGTTGTCATTGGTGTAGACTAGAGTGCGTACCAGAATGGGCTCAACAACAACACACATCCCTTGGCTGCTGTGCTCCGGTGTTAGTGGTGGTGAGTGCAGTTGATGTGGTCGTGCTGCTCACCCGCACAGCTTGCAGTCTGTTACTGAGAAAATTGTTATGTGGTGTTAAAAGCAGAGCTAACTCCACAAAGAGGATCCTGAATAAGGTGCCTGGGGAATCTAGATGCTGGAGGTGTAGCATGCCACAGTGTCCTCTCTGTGCCCCTCTTAGCCTTAGAGGAAAATTGGATCGGAAGGGAACCCCTCTCCTGTATTTTCTAGTCTGTGTGGTTTTGTTTCATTATTTTGGTTTTGGTGGGAGTCCCTGGTGCCTGATGATATCTCCTCTGTGTGATTGGTTAAGTCAATCATTCTGAAACGCTTGGTAGATAAAGATGTGTTTCTTAGAAGATGATCCTGAGGCTGATATGGTGCCTTCACACGGGGAGATGCAAAGATACAGTCTACCATTCATTGTCAAGGTAAGCCTGAAGTACATGAAGATACAAAGATGCATCCGAGTTTGTATAGTTGCTGCAAAAGATACAAAGCTACAAATAAGATGAACTGGCTTCAACTTCAGCTATAAAGATACAAAGCGATTATAAAAAATAAATAAAAATAAAAAGATACAAAGCGACAAATATGCTGTGCATCTTTGTATCTGCCCGTGTGAACGCAGCATTACTACAGGGGTGTTGGTTGAGTCATTTAAGACGCTCTGATGTCCCAGAGGCTGTTGAGTCGTCTCACCGCCGCAGAACCACCTCCCTCCCTCGTTGCCACGGATTGAGTCATTCTCCTTTGTCTAATAAAAGCTTAAAGGTGTGCTTACACTGTCTTTAGCCTGAACTTTACCGAACTTTACTGAACTTTACAGACCTAGAGATCCACCTAACTGCCGTAAGCTGAAACAGCTGCCATGAAAATCCACCAGGTTAAGTTACAGTCTCACAAGAGTGATACTGAACCTTCTGCCATGTAGACCTTTAACTCCTCCAGCATTCGATGTATAATATAAAGCAGAATCAGAATCCAGAATCAGAATTAAATTAACTGTATTGTCACATCACCGTTTTACAAGTAAAAAAGTGGGTGAAATTTGTTTTTGTGCAAAGTTCCAATCGTGTAATTTTTTCCAAGAAATACAAGGAAGGAAGGAAGAGAGAGGGGGGGGGGGGGGGGTAAGGAGATCAAGGCAGGAAAGAAGAAAGTTTGAGCGAGTTGTGACTCAATGAAAAGACGAGTGTTCTTGGCTCTGTGCGCGGTACAAATACTGTATTTAGAAAGCTTGAATGAAAATGGAGCCCATAGTACCTTCAAGCAAAGTATCAAGAATCAGGGGTTTAACTGTCACTTATACAGGTACGTACAAGCAACGGAATGTTGGTGGGAGATGTTCAGCAACGACCGTACCGACTTCAAACTCGGTGAGAAGTCGGTCAGATCAAATCTCCCCAAAATATTGATGAAGCTGCAAGTCTCCATATACTGTACTGTAGTACTATATAGTCAGTAGTCACTGTGATGTCATAGTACTGATGTCATAAACTGGCCAAAAATTGATATTTGGGAATGCCTGACATACTGTATAGACGCATAAATATGGGCATAGAAATCTCCATATATGGGCATAACAGACAGACAACAGACATACAGAAAGACCAATATGTATTTCATAACTGGGTGGGGCTGTGGCATGTACATAGTATTTCCAACTCACATCGTTCCTTAATTGCATCATTCCCGACTATAGGCCGGTGTCCAGCGTAGTAAATATAATGCAAAAACTAATTAGAACGCCAGGTAGAACAGCAAGATCATGGTCCCTGCATTCCAGGAAAGTTAAGTGGAAGCCTTCATCGCAGTGGGACATACGGCTGCTGCTGCCCTGCATTGTCACAAGGACGTCTGGCCTCCACTACTGCAGGGCAAGTTGGTTGTTTAAGGCACAAGAGGCTTGTGCAGCCCTCTCTATTGAGGACAGTCTTAAAACATGGAAAAAGTCAAAGTGACATACTTAGGGTTTATATGAGCTGCTTGCCTGGTAGTACCTGAAGCATACAGACAACCCGAGCTGTGTGTTGCATGAGGAAGTCTCCTCCCCGAGCATTTGAGTTCTCTACAGAAAAGGGGATGTTTTTTTTGTTTCTCTTATACTGTAGCGTGAAGTGATGTTGAGGTGATTTTCTTTCATCTGTTTGCAAAAGAACTGACGGCTTCAACACCAGGTAAAAAAGGTTGGATTGTTGCATCATTAGAGGGAAAATATGTCTATGCTCAATTCTGAGAGAACACGCAGTCACACGCACGCATTCACTACGTACACTCAGCCACTATGACAGACCAAAAAAGTTATTATTAGAAAGGACTCTTGAGGGTAACGCCGCAAATTCTCTCTCTGAGTTAAATTAACATTGAGGACTTACTCTTCTGCTCTCCATGTATGAAATGACTAAAAATAAGGTAGTTAACACACTACGGAAAGGCGAACGCAGGTACACACATTCAGGCACGAGCGCATACACACACGCACGTCTGACGTGTTACATACACACCAACTAAAACAACGGAGCAGTGGCGTAAGGAGGACACCGTGATTGTAATCACGGTGTCCAATCATGTGATTGTAATCACATGATTGTCTCCTCCTCGGAGAGTGGGTTGAAAACTGTAATTATTAATAGTCCTCCAATCCAACTTATGGGATGTGTCTCTGCTGTGCGTGGCTACAGAGGAGAGCTCATTCTGTCTTCAGGAGCCCGTCCCTGAGGGCCACATGCAGGCCTCCTCTACTTCTCCTGTAGGATAGGAGGATAACACTAATACCCGGGAGGAGGGGTTGGAATTCAGGAATCAGGAACAGGCCTGTAAAATAATGGCCTAGATCAAAGGGGGAGGAATCACTGCAAGAGCTAGATAGAGCGAGCAAAAAGTTTCAGAATATAAAGGTGACTTTAGTCATGAATTAGGAAGCGGTTGGGGAGGGGCTGGAGGGCAGGAGGGTGGAGGGTATTTGAATAAGAAGCCAGAAAGCCTAGGGAATGTGCAACAGTATGTGTCTACAACTGAGTCATTTAAGCCTCATATACTTACTGTAAGCCTCATATACTTTCTGTTCAATGAATCAGTGTTCATTTTTACAGCAAATTCTGATTTAGTCTTAGTCTTTTGAATAACACAGTTAGTTTTAGTCCTATTTAGTCATCTGAATTTGTTTAGTCTTAGTCTAGTCTAAATATAGACTAGACTAAGGCGCATAAAATAAGAAAAGGCCGCACACACGTAGCCACGATGCTGTATATTTATTGAAAAGAAACCAACGTTTCGACCTTTCGGCCTTCTTCAGGGAATGAATCATTCCCTGAAGAAGGCCGAAAGGTCGAAACGTTGGTTTATTTCAATAAATATACAGCATCGTGGCTACGTGTGTGCGGCCTTTTCTCATTTTTACTTATTTACTGCCTTAGGCCAGCACCTCACCAACACTGGTGTGCGCCCTTTCCTCCTTAGACTAAAGCGCATGCCACATATACAGTAGGCTCTGGCCTGACAGCGCGTCGCGTGTTCGAGTCCCGTTCATGATGATGACCTTTGCTGCATACGGTGTATCTCTCTTAGTCAACAAAATGAACACTGCAACAAATAGCAAGAAATAGTTGATCTACAAGCTATTTCAGTAGATCAAATGCATCAAAACTGTTTTGGAAAATGTTTAAAAAGAAAACCAACTCATTGTTCAGCCTTCTGTTGACCAGAGAAACAGATACTGGAAAAATGTGTGGCCTTTAGTTTTGGATAGTTTGATACATGATATCTGTTATGGAGTAGAGAGAAACTTCATTAATAATAACACAAGAACTCATTCTACATCTGAAATATGAGCCATCAATATGTAAATGTGAAAGGATGTCACAACTCACTAGCCTTTAAAAAATGTCAAATTCTTCAGATATTTTGTATTATGTAAAACTACACAGACTACACAAATTGAGGTATTTGAAACATCATTTAGAATGTATGAATGCTATTCAGAATAAGAAGTCAAATGTCTCGCTTCTCATTGCAGACGTGACTTTGAGGTAAAAAGAGGTTTTGTTGGCGTGACTTTGAAGGAGAACACAGTAATCTGATGTCCTATGTGTGGTGTGCTGCTCTGTCCTTTCTGCCACGCTGTGCTGTTGAACAATCACACTGAAGAAGATCCATGGTGTTTACACCTCACACTCAGCTGACACCCCGTGGACATAGAAACACGCACGCGCGTCCGCGCGCACATCGCACGCACACACACACGCACACACACACACACACACACACACACACACACACACACACACACGTAGATAGGCTATTTTATAGACATCTCGCATGCAGTAAACAATGCAGTAAAAAAATTAAAAACAAACAAAAATCCCTGAATAGATACAGAAGCAACGCGTGGAGGACAGTTGTGGTACAACCAATCACCATTCCCCCACAGAGTTCAAATGTCCCCCAGTTGAACTAAGACCTTCTTTTAAATGAAATGCTGATTGGCTGTTTGACCACCAGGGCCAATCCATTCACAGCACCACCGCTTCCATATTAACCCTCATGCTCCGTCTGTCTCCTCAGCATCAAGTCTCAACATCTCTCTCCTCTCTCTCTCTCTCTCTCTCTCTCTCTCTCTCTCTCTCTCTCTCTCTCTCTCTCTCTCTCCTCTCTCTCTCTCTCTCCTCTCTCTCTCTCTCTCTCCTCTCTCTCTCTCTCCTCTCTCTCCTCCTCTCTCTCTCTCTCTCTCTCTCTCCTCTCTCTCTCTCTCTCTCTCTCTCCTCTCTCTCTCTCTCTCTCTCTCTCTCTCTCTCTCTCTCTCTCTCTCTCTCTCTCTCTCTCTGTCATAACAGGAGAACAGTCTGCAAAAATAGGCAATCACAAGTGCATTGTGAGCTTGTAGATTGCCTATTTTCGGCAAAGACATTTGTGTAGAGGGGAAAAAAAAGGAGTGGACCAAATGGTTATTACTGTTATTAATGTGTATTTAACTGACTAATTTCTTCAGTCTTGTCCGTGTTATCTATTGCCCAAGCAATCAATCAATCAATCAATCAACTAGTCTCAGATCTCCACTGACCTCCTTTGCTCCTCTCCGTGCTCCCCAGACGGAACGGTCAGACACTCGTCCATGTGCCCGTGAAGAAGTCGCAATACGTCTCCTCCAATCAGATAACCTGTCGGTCACGAGATGGGGTGGGGGGGAGAGAGAGAGAGAGAGAGAGAGAGAAATAATAATCAAAGAATAGAAGCAATATTAAGATAATATTTCATTTGGTCCTGAGTCCTAGCATGTAAGGTGCACATCTTATTTACATGTACAGTATGTCTATGTGTATGTAAAAGCTGTAAAGTGACCCATGCCAGTGTCACTGCAAAGTGCAAATGCTTCTGACCCCAGGCAGGCAGTTGGGGGAGAGAGACAGAGGGGACAGAAGTGATGAAAGGGAAAAGATAATATGGCATAGGGAGAGAGTGAGGTGAGGAAAGAGAAACAGACAGAGAGGGAGAGCGAGAACGTGCAGAGAATGTTTGAGAGGCAGGGGCAAAAATTCCCTAAAAAAAGCACTTTTGTCAAAAGCTCACATCGCATCAGCTATTTTCAGGGCACGACCCCGCACTCTTTAGCTATATACTGGAGATGCGGCATACGACATGGATTTCTACACAGGGGGCAAATTCTTTCAACGAATAATGTGTTGTGTTCAAGTTCAGGAGAGTTCGGAAAAAAGGCAATTCTCCTGAATGCTGCCTTCAGGTATGGTAACTAAGGGGGCATTTGCATTTCAGTAAATACTGCATTCATGGTCTGGAGAGGGATTTTTTTTTTTTTTTACAGAGACGGGGAAAAGGGCAGGGGCTCAAGCCTAGCCTTGCGTAGCCAGCCTTCATTTGCAATGCATATTGCCCCAAGGCAGATTAACACATTCCCTCCCGTGACAGGTGGGATTTTGAGGCCAGTGAAATACCAAAGAAGAAGAAGAGATCCTGGGCAACCAAGGTTAATTAAATAAGGTTAGGGAGCAAAGACCGTACGGTGGACTCCATGTTGCTCAATGGAAGGAAAGAAACATGCGCAATGGGCTATATGCAGCCAACACTTCCGCGTTCAGCTTCCTTGGTCTCAATTGCGCATGTTTCTTTCCTTCCATGGAGCAACATGGAGTCCACCGTACGGTCTTCGCTTCCTAACCTTATTTAATTAACCTTGTGGGCAACCAGGAAGTGCAAATCTCGCAATTCTCGTTTTGGCACAGTGGGGTACATGTGACGCCCAACAAGATTAGTCTGGAACCAGACTATAATCAATTAGGGCCCAGTATTCAAATATGGGGCGGGACATTGCGGGAAAAAAAATCTAACACTGAGAGGGACGAGACTAATATCCACGCAGTATCGCTACGTGAGGCTAGCCCTCAAGAGAGAGGTCAAACATATAAGCGGAAGAGATGAAAGAGAAATAGGGGTGGGAGAAAATGGGCTCGGTAGCCAGATGGAGATGGAGAGGAAGTGGATATGAGGCCCGAGAGAAGAGTGACACACGCTGACAGGATGAAAGGCAGGGCGGGATGACAGTGTGAGAGAGAGAGAGAGAGAGAGAGAGAGAGAGAGAGAGAGGAGGAGAGAGAGAGAGAGAGAGAGAGAGAGAGAGAGAGTGTCGTGTGTAGTGGAGGAGGAGGTAAACATCCATTAATCATGTCACCTTGTCATTTCTCACTTCCTGCCTGTCACAAGGCATGGTGTCCCCTCACAGTGAACAGTAATACACTCTGCTGTGTGAATGTAATTCTGTAGAGAAAATGAACAGCCCTTTGTGTGTGCGTGTGTGTGTGTGCGTGTGTGTGTGCGTGTGTGCGTGTGTGTGTGTCTGTGTGTGTGCACGCGCGTGTGTGTGTGCAGGCCCGTGGGAAGTACTTTACACTCGCAGGGGCTGAGCGTCTAGTAGGGGGCGCGTGCACGCGCATCATGCACGCGCATTTTAGCGCATTTTCACTCGCAAACGTGGCCTTTACTTTCCCTCTCCACACGCAAGTTATATGAACGAACTGACACAGGCAATTAACCAGGATAAGGTGCCAATACTGTGATACAGCATATTTATTTATCTTTTTTTTTTCTTCCCCTCCTGTTCGAGGGGGGGCTGTGCCTGGGGGGAGGGGGTGCTACAGCCCCCCCAGCACCCCTACTTCCCTCAGCCCTGTGTGTGTGTGTGAGTGGTTTCACATTGTGTTTGCTTACGACCCTATATCAGTGTTCCGGGGATGCCTCTATCTATTAACACTGCTGTCTTAACCCATTGATGCCTGATGCAACGTATACGTTGTTCTACCCTTGATGCCGGCGCGCTCTCTGCGTCTCATCAGCTATTGCTATACATGTAGCAACATAACTATTTAAAAGATAATTCATCAGAATTTGAATGTTTTTAGAAACCTTAGGTCAGGCCCTAGAAGGCGTTCCCAGATTCGGCCTCAGGCATCAATGGGTTAATATCCGGCATACTGTGTGTGTGTGTGTGTGTGTGTGTGTGTGTGTGTGTGTGTGTGTGTGTGTGTGTGTGTGTGCGCGTGCGCGCGTGCGCGCGCGCGCGCGTGCGTGCGTGCGTGCGTGCGTGCGTGCGTGCGTGCGTGCGTGCGTGCGTGCGTGCGTGCGTGCGTGCGTGCGTGCGTGCATACACCAGAATAGAATTGACAGAACAGAATGGAACATACAGCTATAGAACGAAATAGAATAGAACTGTATACCTTGTGCAGATTCACTGCCGGAGCAGATGGGAGCCACGCTCCATAGTGTCTGTTGGAAGGCTGCGTCCACATGTAGACTGCCATTACCATAGGATAGATGCTGTAACATGGACACAGATATACATGTAGACTGCCATTACCATAGGATAGATGCTATAACATGGACACAGATATACATGTAGACTGCCATTACCATAGGATAGATGCTATAACATGGACACAGATATACATGTAGACTGCCATTACCATAGGATAGATGGTATAACAAGGACACAGATAGACTGCCATTACCATAGGATATATGCTGTAACATGGACACAGATATACATGTAGACTGCCATTACCATAGGATAGATGCTACAACATGGACACAGATATACATGTAGACTGCCATTACCATAGGATAGATGCTATAACATGGACACAGATATACATGTAGACTGCCATTACCATAGGATAGATGCTATAACATGGACACAGATATACATGTAGACTGCCATTACCATAGGATAGATGCTGTAACATGGACACAGATATACATGTAGACTGCCATTACCATAGGATAGATGCTGTAACATGGACACAGATATACATGTAGACTGCCATTACCATAGGATAGATGCTATAACATGGACACAGATATACATGTAGACTGCCATTACCATAGGATAGATGCTGTAACATGGACACAGATATACATGTAGACTGCCATTAGCATAGGATAGCCTAGATCACCGTTTCCCCCAAAACTGGGTCGGGACCCAGTCACGGAACCATTTTTATGGGTCCCTTTATTTTTTGACTCCTACATTTTGTTTTTAAATATTCCCAAAAATGCACAACCTTTCATGAATTCAAAACAAAATTCTATGATTTTTTCAGTAGGCAAACAAAATTTTAAGAAGTAGGGAAAATAGCCGATATACAAGTGAGCTTGTAGATCGGCTATTTTCGCTAGTTTGGGTCCCGGGGCAAACATCTACTTTCTCTTTTGGGTCACAGGCTAAAAGGTTTGGGAACAAACGTCCTAGATGCCACAACATGGACACAGATATACATGTAGACTGCCGTTACCATAGGACAGATCAGTGGTTCTCAAAGTGGGGTCCAGGGACCCCCAGGTGTCCTTGAGGGGTTTCCTGGCAGTCCACAGCAAAATGAGTTAATATACAGTACAATCGAAATCTGTTTATCCACTTTAATCCTATATACAGTACGTACCTCAGCTATTTGAAAATAGTTGATCTACTGCACTTTTTTTTCTTGTGTGTGACTGACTGAAAAACAAGTACAAAATATTCTGGGGGTCCACATCCAAATACACATGTCATTTGGGGGGTCCTTGTCATGAATACGTTTGAGAACCACTGTGCTACATGAAGACTGACATTATTATATCATAGGATCAGCGCCTGTTCCGGTGTTCCCAACCTTTTCTGGATAAGGGCCCTCGTTGGCGGCCCACCCATCTGACCAACACGGCAGCTGACAGGCTGCCACACTTAGTGGTCAGAGGATACATTTTCAGAGCATGTTTGTTTTAATGATCAATCAATGGATTGACGCGTTCCCGTTGGGATCAATGAAACTAACTAACGTAGTATACTTTAAGTTTCTATTTATCGGTATGACCTTTAAAAAAGGTTTTAAAGAACAAATACCATGACCATGACTTGCATTACTTTTTTAACATTAATTTTACATCAATAAAATCGTATGGTTTATTTATTTGGGGGACCACTTGCAATAGTGGTCCCCCATAGTGGTTCACAACCTTTTCAGGCTGCGACCCTCCAAAGTAATCATATTTGCCAAAGAGGCGCTTTGACATTTTAGATAAGCTATTTTCAGATCAGCTATTTTCACTTTTGCCTCTTTCTTTTATTATTATTGACCAGGTTTTTAGTAATAATGTTTTCTTTGGTTTGTTTGTTTGTTGTTGTTGTGATTTAAGAATGTCTTAAAATCTCGTCACTTCACGGTCATCTGGGGACCCCCCCCCCCCCCCAAATCATGTGGGGACCCTGCACTCGGGATCCCGACCCACAGGTTGAGAATCACTGGGATAGATGCTCCAAGGACAGAGACAGAGAGAGATTAATCGACTAAAAAGGACTGAAAACAGTGGAGGGAAAGAGAGGAGACCACGTATAGAACAAGGTACTGTAGCTGGTTCAATATCAAGACCATTAATCATGTTATAGTACAGAGCTTGGTGGTGGCAACGCTCAGTATGAAGTTGTCGCACTTGGTCAGTAAAAACAAAATGACCAAGAACGACCATAAGAAAAACCAATTAAAGATAAACAGTTCAGGCTTCCTTTAAAAAAAAAAGACAGAGACAAAGATTCATGGCACCGTTGGCACGCACTGGGTTTCATTAAGCTGTAAATAGGAAAAGACACGCGCGCACACACACACACACACACACACACACACACACACACACACACACACACACACACACACACACACACACACACACACACACACACACACACACACACACACACACACACACACACACACACACACACACACACACACACACACACACACACACACGTTCGGCGGAAACCTTGTACGTTCAACTACATTACTTTTCAGGAAATGAAAAGAGAACCTTTGTTCCAATGGATCCAAGCTGCCATTGCTGTATGCAGCGCCGTCGCTACGTATACGTGCAATACGCACTGCGAGTAGGGCAACACACCGAGGGGGGCAACACACCGAGGGGGGCAACACGCCGAGGGGGGCAACAAAATGTGCCAAAAAGTGCCTAGCCGACCCTCATAATAACGCGGCTACGTAATAACGCACGCCCATGCGTGCGCCGTGCGTCCTCGCAAAAGGCAAAAGTAACCGATTTTCCAAGCATAAGATAACGCAGCTCTCTCGTCGGGAGGGGGGGAACCAAATCGTCACCGACATCCCTGCGCATGATTTATTCTTTTAAACTTGGATCAATCGTTGTAATTGTACTGTACGCACGCAAACGGCAACCATCCGTCTGTTTCTCTGACTGTCCGTCTGACCGTATGTTTACCAGAAGCTTGTGCGCTCACGTCTAACGCCACGAGTCCATGTTGTTGTTGTTGTTTCTCTGTGTCCGAGTGAGACACACACACACACGAAGCGTACATTTTGAACGAAGGCAGACAGCAATGTGTCTTTGGCCACTGACCGTGATCTTTCCATGCTCACCGCAATCACTCCATCTATTACGGAATGGGAAAGTGCAAAAGCTGGCCCCGCTGTGGGAAACTAAAGCTGTGGGCGGTTGTAAACTGGTCATTGTGGCCGTATCACGGCCACAATGACCAGGTGAAAACGGCACTTCTGCATTCTCCACATACGTGACGGTCTATGACTTGGCCACCCGAACTGTGCACGAAGTTGAACATTGTACAACTTCTGTATGTCTGTCCGTAATATTGCCTATCTGCCTCTCGTCTGTCTCTCTCTCCAGATGGAGATGTGTTCACGTGACAGATCCAACAAAACCACCAACAAACATTCCACAACAAATGACGCACACACACAGTACTGACCAGGTATCGTTCTGAGGAGACACTGACAAGGATGAGGTCATCTCCCACTCTGACCTTCTCTCCCTCGGATCGCTGCTTCGATGCTGGGTGAATGGTCCACCAGCATGCCTCGCCTACGTGCGCACACACACACACACACACACACACACACACACACACACACACACACACACACACACACACACACACACACACACACACACACACACACACACACACACACACACACACACACACACACACACACACACACACACACACACACACACACACATTGAAATGCTTTATTGATATCAACCAATCACTGGAATGACGAATAGATGAATACAGTCTTTGAACCTTGAATTACTGCTCTTGTAATTACAGTAGAGATGAAACCGTTTTTTGCTGCCGATACCGATTCCGATACCCATAACTTGCCTATCGGTCGATACAGAGTACCGAACAGTTTGTAATTCAAAGAAAGTCTTAAGACAGTGGTTCTCAATGTAGGGTCCAAGGACTCTCAGGGTTCCTTGAGGGGGTTACAAATGTACCCTTACAGATTGAGATCGTACAAATGGAACCAAATGGACCTGTGATTTGTACACACTCAGAGTTGAGGGTCCTTGAAATGAAAAGGGTTGAGAACCACTGATCTAGGAATAAACACAGATTAACCCATTTAGGCCTGACCTCAAAATTTTAAATAATTATTCTAAATCCTCCAGTTTTCTGAAATAAATATTTTCACGATTTTTCAAAAATAGCAGACCTACAAGCTCGTAGCGCGCCACTCGGTGGCGCGCTATGAGCTTGTAGATCTGCTATTTTGCAATAGCTAAATTATAACAATGTTTAAAACACCAAAAGGGGTTCCCGCCCAAAATGGGTTAATATAAAACAGTACTGCAACATCAACGGAAGCAATTCAAAATCCAAAATAAATAATTGATGATTACTGTATGACATACAGTAATATCATGTGATAAATTACGTGGTATGGGAATGGCATAGACTGCCATACTCACTGATGGCGATAACAGCATTTAGGGCAGTATCGGCAGCTTTTCCGATACTGGAATCGGTATCGGGAACAATTCTACTTGTACTGCACAGAAGCGAGTCCCACCCACATATGGCTCATTGTGGTTCACATGATAACCTATTTTGTCCACCAGGGTCACTCGCCATAGTAGCTCGTTTGGGCTCGCCCTCATCACCCTCAAGGCCTTGCTGTCGCCCGGGCCTGCTTTGTTGTCAAGTGATTTCCAAACAATACGATAATATTTTTCAGTTGTTTGGGGATATTTGTGACGGTAAATTTGGACGTAGTTGAAATTTGTCCTCGGCATACTCCTGCTAATTACTCGGAGCAGAGGGTTAAAGGGGCATTCCACTCATTTTCAACATTTTACTATGTCATTAATGTACCTTAGAGCTGTTGTGTGGAAATAATAAAAAAGTTCCCCCATTCTGTGTTTCCTAGAACTAGAGGTCTGAAAAAAATCATTACCCTGGTGAAACACATCTTGATGATGTCATCAAGATGTGTTTCACCATGTTAATGATTTTTTTCATAATTTCAGTTCTAGGAAACACAGAATGGGGGGACTTTTTTATTATTTAAATAAAATAGCTCTAAGGTATATTAATGACATAGTAAAATGTTGAAAATGGGTGGTTTTCCCCTTTAAGTGTTTTTCTCAGGGACATCCAAAGACTGGGTGGAGAGGGGGTGGAGAGCTATGACCGCCCCACACAAAACAAAAGTTATACTGTACGTACAATACACAGGACGCTAAAATGAGAGCTCCATCCTCCCGAGCTCAGCTGCGGTGGGAATCGCTTATAGTGTAAAGCGTGTAAGAGAGTGTAAGCCTTACACGCTCTTGGAATTCTTGCAGTTGTGCACGTTGGGCTTTGTCTGTGAAACGTGGTTACAAAGTGCACAGAAAAATACACACCTGTGCACACACATACACACATACAACTACAGTACAGTATGCACACAGAGTGAATAGCAAATAAAATACAGATGTCACTGCAGGCTGCCAGGTCAATTACCACCACAGTGGCCTGGATGCATGGATACACATAGTAACACAACAGCATACTGACGACAAGGCCAAATACGGTTTAACAACGGTCACCCTATTAGCCTGCGTTCCCTCTCTGCCTCTGGTTTACTGTTGCTAGCACACTAGCATTATTCATTCAGTCCTTTTGTTTATACTGTAATTTATATCTCATCTTCATAAAAGCAGGTCAGGTACAGTACGAGGGCATGTAGTACTTCTTGTTGTTAGTTAGTTTGGGCTTTGTTTGTATTACTACTACAGTAGCAGACAGTCTGTCTTTGTAGACAGAGGACACAGAACAATGAGAAAGAAAGCAGCAGCTGAGGGAGATAAAAAGCAGTCCATATATAGGGACACAGAATTCACTCGACAAACACACATTCGAAGGCGTCCTTGGCGATGTGACCTCAAGTGGACAGCTACAGTATAAAGTGGCATTCATCATTAGTACACCTGTGTATGCACACAAATCAAGGCTGTCTTCCACTGTTTGTAATTGTGCGTACATACATACTACCCTATATAATGTGGACACACGTGTGAATACCTCTGAATGTCACATCCCAAGAAGAAGTCTTCATATAATTTACAATATGTAATGCCCGGGATCGAACCTGGGTCTGCTGCGCAGTAAAGAACACTAAAGCCAAACATCTTAACTAACCTCTCTAGCCTAAAGGGGGATCCCCCTTGGCAGTTGGAGATATTTAACTTTTGGTCTTCAGGTAGCTCGAGGCTCTGAGCCACTCTGTTGTAAAAGCATGACACAATAATAATTCAGGCCAGGAGTCAATGGGCTCCATTTTCGTCACCGCTAAACCCCTTATCCCTAAACTTCTTTGCCTTTTTTTACTATTTTGCAAAACATTTAATAGTTAAAATGGCCAGTCTAGCTCACAACGTGTCAATGTAGATTGGCTAGTTGAACTATTCAAAAATATTTTTCTAAATAGTAAAAAAGGCAAAGAAGTTTAGGGATAAGGGGTTTAGCGGTGACGAAAATGGAGCCCAATGAGTCATACACTCTCCCAAGCCACCATAACCACACCCTGCACACATGTGTATACACAATTACACACACAAACACACACCAAACAAACACCAAAGAAACATTTCACAAGCAAATGTATAAGTTGTGAACCAAAACTTAAGACAGACTTTAACCAAAACAAGCGTGTAGACTGTAGACAGCTGCAGGCACATTATTCACAACACAACCACAGAAGCACACTGACAAACCGTTTAGGTCAGTTCCTTTGACCAGCATTTAAAATGGAAGCAATTATAATGTTGTGTTCACATCGGTCCGATTATGCACAGACCTACTGAGTGCATAGAAAATGTTTCATTGGACATTGTCACAGATTTGCAGCTATTTCTGTGAAATTGGACATGGACAACAAAGCGTATAGCACAGCCTGGCTATACCTGGGTATTCAAGTAGCCTCAATAGTTGACATCGTAAAATAGCAATCACATAATGTTGATTAACATTTTATCTAGGGCTCCGGTCTTCATTTCCCATACAGTATATGCGGTTGATAAACCAAGGTTGGGATGACTTTTATGTTTGGGCTGGAAACATGACATTACACTACCACAGCAAGCCACAGCGAAATCTACTAGCACTTAACACATCTAAAACTCCTCAAAATAAGTTCGGAAACATTATTTTGGTTGATTATTTCTTCCCTTCTTTCGATCGAAATAGCATTTCCCAACTTTCTTTTTCGGAGTTTACTAGCACTTAACACATCTATTAGCACTTACTGGAATAAAGCTTTGACAATAACAAGTAGTGCCAAGCTGATTATTACAGCTATACATAAGACGAGCCATGCAAGATATCAACTGGTGCTCATGGTATGCTAACGAGGCGAAGCTAAAGGTTGGCGCTTGTTGCAGGCTGGTGGTGACTACTACTACTACTAAGAATAAATAAATACTACACTTATTAATGCAAATAACTACATCTTATACCAATTACTTGTCCTACTGTTGACTCTGTACCTGCCAGTTCCTCTCCCTCTCCCTCTGAAGCACCAGCACTGGTAATATCTCCACCTTTGCATAGGGAACATAGAAAAAGAGGAAAGCTTCTTCATATAGACTATATTATGTATTGTGTGTGCGTGCGTGCGTGCGTGCGTGCGTGCGTGCGTGCGTGTTCTTATTTTATATAACAGTGAATTTCTCTGGCATGATTCTCTCTCCTTTGTTGCACAACCTAACCATCTTAAATGTAGCGGAAATGTGGCTTCTGTAGGTAACTAGAAAACATGTTTTTTGACTGCACACTGGCGGCAGTCCATCCATCAATCCAGTCATCATTTTCAAATGGGCCAGCTACTCTTCACAGGCAGTTTTATATTTCTCTCCCCCTTTCAACTCCACCTTTGCTATTTTCTTTCTGGGAATGGGTCTGGGGGCTGTTTACAACAGAACAGCACTATAGTCTTGGGTCGGGGGAAAGTGAAAAAAAAACAATCACATCTTGATTATTGAACAATGAAACTATAAGTATACACTATAGAATGCTATGTCTACATAATATAATATATCTAAATTACATAATTTTAGCATACGCATGCAAGGTCGTCAAGGCTAGGGCAAGTGCTACGACAAGTGCTGCGGGCTAAGGTGGAGTGTGAAGATGTGGGTTTTGTGACCATATATAGAGCTGACTGATTTGTTTGCGCCTGATGCCATGACAGCACATTCCATATTTGGGCATAGCTGCATTGGAAGCAACTTATATGGTTATATCTGAGTCATAGTGACATGATCGTGACGACGTGGTCCGCCAGCCTGTCAGTGCCAGTTCGCCCTTAAGACAATTTTAATATAAGTTCATCTTTAGAGAAGTTGTCCAAAAATGTACACAGTAACTATGCTATTTTGAATGTTATTGTATTTCTATTTTTGCCCACATTGTTGAGGAGACACTAATTACAAGAATCACTGTGTGCTGCGCTAAAACATCTTCAACCTATAATGGAGGGTCTAATATTATAAAGAACTGTCTGTCTAAAATAGAGTACTTAAGTCCTGACATCACTCCCGCTACCCCTGGGTCGCGTAAGTATTTTTTCTATTGAAAATCCCATCGGGGAAACTTTTTTAGATCGCATTATATAAGAACTGTGTTCCAAAAATAAACAAATCAGCCGAGTGATTCTGTCAGGTATAGACTCTGTGTCGTTTATGATATTAAGTTCAATTTGATAACATCTGTGTTTGTAGATGAAGCATCAATTGATGCTTCATATCTATATGAGTTAAAATCACGGCCGATTTGTGGAACACAGTTCTTATATGACACGATCTAAGATGAACTTATGGTATTTTCAATAGAAATATAATAACTCTGATGTGATCCAGGGGGATAGCGGCCTCTAGTGGTAGTGATGTGAGACTTCGGTTCTCTATGACGCGTCGATGCTTTTTCCCAAAATGGCTGCCATGAAAGAAGAAGTGCGGGTTAAGTCCCACCTGTAGTGTCTTCCTGCAGTCCCACATCGAAGGCCAGTTTGTCAGTGGAGGAGCGGGAGGTAGACAGACAGCACAGGTACTGCACAGAGGAGCACATACGCAATAAACACAAGAACCAGGACAAGGTCTATATACCACTTCGTCTACACCGGTGTTTCCCCTACCATCGCGGCAGGAGCCATTTGTCGCAAGTAAATTGACCCATTCAGGCCTGACGTCGAAATGTTAAAAAAAAGTTTTCTAAATCATGACAATTTTCTGAAAGATTTGAGGCACATTTTAACGATTTTTCAAAAATAGCAGACCTACAAGTTCATAGCGCGCCACTCGGTGGCGCGCTATGAGCTTGTAGATCTGCTATTTTTCAATAGCTAAATTATAACATAATGTTTAAAACACCAAAAGGGGTTCCCGCCCAGAATGGGTTAAAATAACACTTTTAGTTTTACCCATGGTTTGAGTTATTGTTTCAAAAGATTTAAAAACGTTTTCAAAAAGCAAAATCTTTTCAAAAGAATTTCAACATGTTCTTTAAAAAAAAAATAACACCTGTGTGAAGCGAGGGGCGCTCTTATCATCAAACATCATCATACATAATCTCATTCCGGCCAATCACAATTTGTGTCCTCACTTTTGTCTTCAATGTTTGTGTGAGCAAATTAGCATCAATTGAAGCAAATTAGTAAGTGTGCGGTTAGCAGTGCCAATTTATATAAGAATGGAACCAGCCGTAATTCACTCAGCTGTCACGAGCAGAATCTGGCCGATATATGAGCTTTGTAGATTGGCCATCTTTGGGGCAGCCATCTGGCCGAAGCATGTAATGTGTGCACCTGTGTGTACATGTGTACAGTATGTGTGTGTTTGGACTGACCATTCCACTGTAGGAGTGTCGTAACAAGACGGCATGGCCGTACAGTAAAGTGCGATGGCCCCCTCCCTGGGCAGTCTGAAAAAAGAGTGAGAGAAAACGAGAGAGAGAGAGAGAGAGAGAGAGAGAGAGAATGAGAAGGGAGAAACAGAGAGAAACAATGTAACTGAATAATACAAAGAGAGAGAAACAGCATCTTGCAGTGCACGGTGAAACCCCCAGTGTTCTCTTTGGAGTTAATTGAACACTGGGTATTTTACTGTGCAACATGCAAGGTTGCAAATGGAGCCATTCAATACTGAGCTGACCACTGCAGAGGACGCACGCATCTTGTACAAGCTCGCTGCACTGCTGCAACCCCACAACAGTGTATGTGTGCATGGGTGTATGTGGGTGTGTATGCGTGTGTGCATGTGCACACATGCATATTAAACGTCCTCCACAGGTTTGTTAGCGGATTAAAATAAAACTACTTCTATGAACTTTTTGTGCACTAGCTCCATGCTAAATGGATAGAGTAATACGATGTGACAAGCAGAATGGGACCTTACCAGGGTCTAACAAACACACGCTAGCCCACAAAGTCGCAGCGATTCATCCACATTAGTCCCATCAATTAACACTACATCTAGATTAGTTAGCTGCGGCGAAACAACTGGGACACATCTATCCTCTGAGTCCTCCTGATCCAAGCACTTCAATTACATTATCATGGCAACACCTGAGCTCCACAGCCGGACTGATTAACCAAGGTAAATATTGGGACAATTCTATTCTATTCTATTCTATTGGTTCTTAAAGGAGAATTCCATACTAAAAGGCTTTCTTACCTTTCTTTGTAGTTGTTACGTCCCCACCAAAGAGGTCCAGGTGTTATTTTGTGCAAAAGCTCCTTATTGGCTATTTCCCCTACCATAAGCCCTAAATGAATTGCATTGAATTGAATTATTTCTTTGTATATATCCTCTCTTCATAATGTAAATAATATCCCAAGCGGCACACTTTACTACTTAATTCGATGGAAATAAGCGAATTAGCACAACACCCCATAGCCCCATTCAATTCAATGCAATTCATTGAGGGCTTATGGTAGGGGAAATAGCCAATAAGGAGTTTTTGCACAAAAAAACACCTGGACCTCTTTGGTAAAGGTAAGAAAGCCTTCTAGCATGGAATTCTCCTTTAACCACTTAAACCAGTGGTTCTCAAACCTTTTTGTGCCAAGGTTTGAAAAAAAAAGAACCTTTACGTCTTAAACCCTACAGTATACAGTACTTAGTTGACTGGGGTTCTCCTGGGCTCTATACTTGATCCAACCCCTTTTATTCCCTCTACACCAATCTCTTCTCAGTAAATAGCTCTAGAGCTCCAGAAAAGGGACACCAGGTGTTATATGTGGTATAAAGTCCTGCACATATTTTGGGTCATAGAATAGCGTCTGTGCCTCTAGCTAGTATCACTATTCAGTGTGTTGGATCGACACCTCGAAGCCTTCGTTGAGGGAGAACATTTCACTAACATTTGCCCGGTGCAAACTGAAAAATAATAATACTTTGAACTGCGTGCACATAGAGAGAGGGAGAGGGAGAGAGAGAGAGAGAGAGAGAGAGAGAGAGAGAGAGAGAGAGAGAAGAGAGAGAAAGAGTGCGTGCATGCGTGCGTGCGTGCGTGCGTGCGTGCGTGCGTGCGTGCGTGCGTGCGTGCGTGCGTGCGTGCGAGAGAAAGAGAGAGAGACAGAGGGGGAGAGAGCGAGACTTGCAGGCACTTCACGGATGCAATTATTTTATGGAACACAGTAATTTCTAGGAAAAATGATGTCATAATGATGATAAGATGACAAACATCAAAACAAAAACAGAAAGGTATACTCGTCTACCGGCAGTGGGAGGGACCAGCATGTTAACCCTTTGCTTCTGCAGTTTAATGGCCGTGTTCAGAAATATGCTCTTAGAATCTAGTATCCCTATTCTGGACATGTCATAATAGATAGAGATTTGGTGGACGGACATAAGGCCCTTGGGGGACCCCGGTCAACTGAAGTAGAATGTTTGAGTGGTTAATGTGAATCCTGTCCTTTGTATTGTGAGGACATATTGAAAAAGTTAACAAAACTAATGCATTCTGTCGAGAGCATGTTGGACAATTCCACACATTTCCATGACAAGACACAACATTTTGGGAAGTGTTATGTCCGATTGTCCTCCTCCCAGTAGATTCACATACAGCCATTCAATCACCATCCAGGGGGCTGGTAGTCTATTCACATATATTTATGGTAATATAATGGAATATTCATAACAGAATAGTCTGATGATCACCATATTCAGAATTCAACATTAGTAGACTTTTCTAATTCACCTTCAGCGACATCACCATGTCACATAAGATTATCAGCGAACGGAGAGGAGAGACTTGGTTATTGTTGCTGTTGGGGAGCAGAAACATTGTACAGTATCTCTATATTTCAACGTTTTATGTTTTTCCGTAATTCGAAGCTCTATTTCATCACATAAGAGTGTCATACAAAATTTGTGAAAATAGCCGAAAAGTTCACAACGCCTCACATTGCGAGACATTGAGATAGCTCAGCTATTTTCAGGGTATTTTCTTTGTAAACGATGATAAGAAGGAAATGTTTTTGGCCATACAAGGTTTCCAGCTGCCCGGCAACAGCAGCATTGCGCTAACAGCAGCCATATCCCATCACGGCCCTGTGGCTCTATCGGATCCCATCATAGAGTCTCATTATTAGACTCAGTGGAGCTCAGCAGACCTGCTCCACTATGTCACAGCATAGTGTTTTCATCTGAGAGACACAGGCCCAGTTCTCTCCTCATCCACCACCCAGCCAGGCTGTACTCCCTTATCTCTCATTATAAACCCTTGTCACCGAGGTTGACATTGGGCATAAATTAAATGATACCTCCTTTCACATGCTTTCCTCCTCCCGAACACTAAATCCAAATATTTTCCCTTCAGCTGTAAACTTAAGCTGTTTCCCGCTCTCTGTCATCTGTGCTCTGCTTTCCCTCACACTTTTCAAACCCCATGCACCTGTTAGTTAGAGACTCCATTTTAAGGAGCGGTGCTATAGTTTCACTACCGAGTTGCTTGAAACTGGTACAGTAGGTATAAAAAACTGTAAAGAATTAAGACAAATTGAGAATTGAGAGGGTGTGGGTGTAGTGTTTCTATAGCCCGTTCTCTGTGCAAACAAATGAGATCAAATGCATGTAGGCAGAGCGAGTCAGACAGATGAGTCACATGTTATGTATGCAGAACGTAGCAGCAGTAATACTAGCACTGGTAAGAAGAGGAGACAGCTCAGTATTTCAGACACCAGAAAGAGAAACAAAGTGATGTGGATAGAAAGTGTGTGTGTGTGTGGGGGGGGGGGGGGGGGGGGGGGGGAGAGAGAGAGGGAGAGAGAGAGGGAGAGAGAGAGAGAGAGAGAGAGAGAGAGAGAATAAAATACACTTACCTTCATCATGAATTTCTGTCGGAGAGGCAGAAACATAAATAGAACAATAAATTAATACGAACAGAATATGCAATCAGCTCAACGCAATTAATATCCAATATTAAAAAAAAACAAGATAAAAAAGCTTCTAATTTGTTATATTTAAAGTACAGTTGGATGGATGTTAATTTATTGTATTTATGATTTCTTACAAGTTGTCTTTTAATTTACTAACTACATTTAAAAGACAACACCAGACCGCCGATGCATTTAATTTGCAGCTTGCAGAAAGCGAACGGAACCCAATCAAAATGGGTAAATATACATTAGGGGTGCGATGTTTGATTGAAACAATCAATTTAATTGATTTAATGAATATAACAGATCACAACTTGTCACAATGTGATTTGTTGATATATATCTATATAGAAAATGTAAAAACATTGAAAAAAACGTAGAAAAAAAGAAAAGAGAAATTGATAGAATAATCAATAGTTGCAGGCCTTCTTAACTTTTCTTCATGTTATTTTCCCTAGACAATATAAGAGTAACATGTATTGACTCACAATAGATTAATAACTACTTAGTCAAATCTACAGTTGGAGGCCATCGATAGTCCTTTTCTTTTTGCTGAGGTTTGCGTGATCTGCGCAAAAGGACAGTTAACCCATTTTGGGCGGGAACCCCTTTTGGTGTTTTAAACATTATGTTATAATTTAGCTATTGAAAAATAGCAGATCTACAAGCTCATAGCGCGCCACCGAGTGGCGCGCTACGAGCTTGTAGGTCTGCTATTTTTGAAAAGTCGTGAAAATATTTATTTCAGAAAACTGGAGGATTTAGAAGGATTTTTTAAAATTTTGAGGTCAGGCCTAAATGGGTCAAATGATAAGGGACAATATCGGTGGCACCCAACTGTACACTCAGATAGTGTACAAAATGGCACCCGATGCACCTGTACGGATCCATTTGGTTCCATTAGTACAGTCTTCGGGGATGGTGCTACTGTGTATGCCTGGGACAAAATTGTATAAGAGTAAGGACTGCTGTGACACAGAAAACTCTGCTTTTGCAGGCAGTGAGACTTCAAACAGAATGATTTCCATATTCATATCAAAGGTCTTGAGTGTTAGTTCGGCGTACAAATGGAGCCTAGCCTCCAGGTGGGTTTGTACAGTATGTTAACCATGCACTATATCGGTGGTTCTCAAAGTGGGGTCCAGGGACTCCCTGGGTTCCTTTAGGTGATCTAAATCGACAGATACAAGTCTGTAACTCTTGACAGTAGTAGTACAGCATACAAATGGAACCAAGTGGACACTAATGGGTTAATTTGGTTCCATATGTGTACCGTCAGAGTTAAGGGGAGACCTTGAAATTGAAAAGTTTGAGAACCATTGCACTATTAGGACAAATGTGACACATTGACAGTCACATACATTCCATTGCATTCAACAGAGAGAGATGTTTGACTGGGGACACCCAAACTGGGAATCCACACAAACTGATGAGGACAAGTAGAATGCTAACAGTAAGAGCGCTGACACACAAACAAACCACAAGGAACAGCAACATTACAGCCGACTGCATGGAGCCCAACATACTGTTCAATGCACACACAGCATGGACACACAAGCACGCGCACGCTATTTATCTAATTATACTATACACTGACTGTACTGTATGCTTGTGTGGACACTTCGGTTCCTCACAAGTATATAGTAATACAAGCACACGCACGTCGCACACACACGCACACACACGCGCGCACACACACACACGCACGTACGCACTCATGCACGCACGCACCACACATTATTGTAGCTTGCAGGCGAATTGCATCCATAAAGACACTTCAGTGTAGCACAGCATCACTGCATTAGTGTAGCACTGCATCATCATTTAAACCATGACACTGTGTCATTGAATGCACTGGTCTGTATCCGGCAAATCATTTACCAGCCAAGACACAGCTCGAATTGAGCGATCTATAACAGAGAATGGCATGATTCAAAAGCAGTGTAAAGATCTATATTTAAAAAAGCAAGCAGTGTTGTTAATGTGCTGTGTGTTGAAACCTAGAAGCCTGGTGGGGAAGACAGGATTGCATTCAACAAGACTAATAAAACTTCTAAATATAACATGAGACTGTGACGTTGGAGCTGATGCCTTTCCCCAATCCTTGGAAAGGGTAGATGTTTCTTTAAAGGGAAACTGTTTTTCAGATGTTCAACCTAGATCGCTTGGTTCTGAAGTGAGGAGATCAATAATACTGTGCACTGTATGTCTCCTGTGTATTTCTCTGCGTAACAATGACATCAAATGCATCGTTTCACATCATCGGGTGTACAGTGCATTCGGTACACTTGATGACATGAAACGAAAGGTTTGTCGTCACTGTTTCACAACGTCAATATAAAAAAAAGACCAAGACATAGGATAATTATTACTTTTTTTGCCACACTACAGTATATTATTGATCTCCTCACATCAGAAGAAAGGGATTTAGGTTTAAACCCGATGATATTTTCCTTTAATGAAGCCTACAATGAAACCTGTAAGATTTACCACATCAGAAGCTTAAAAATAATCTTAAATGTAAAACAATAACTTTGCGGATATAATCTGAAGGCCAGTGAAACAAACCTCCTGAATCCCTCCACAACATACTGCATGTTCCAGGGGTCTTTTTAGTTTTCTACCCATTCAAGGGAACTTTGAAAGAATACAATACTTTCAAAGAAAACTGTAATTTGCTTATTGCTGCAGCATGACTCAACAGGCTTAAAACATATCTAAGCAGTGCGCTCCAAAAATTGTCAATCTCTACGACAACTAATGTGATGTACATTTAGCATAATTATTAGACCACTGACAATGGCTGTCCGAAGTCACAAGTGTAGCCACAGAAAACACAAAGACAAAGAGACTTGCGGTGATAATGCTCATGTGATGCTTATGTCAGTATGACTACATTAACATTGAGATGGCGATCATAATGCCAATGACAGACGTGGAGGAGAAAGGAACACCTACCCATGTTTCCACATCTACATGCTGTGTGGAAATGAGAAAGGAGGAGAAAATAAGTTGACTTAATCGTTCTATGAAGAACAAAATATCAAGCAAACAAACAAAAAACAAAACAAAAATAACATCTATTTCATTAGATAGAACTATAGAACTGTAAAATGAAAAGAGGAAACTGATAGTCATGCTTTATTGGAAGGGAAGGAAAGAGCTTATGTTGTGTGTTGTTGTTTTCAAAATGGAAATTGCAGCAACACCAATGGCTAATTGGCTATTTTGTTACTGGAATATATTAAATTAGAAGCAGTGAAGAAACCTACAGTTCAAAATATTACTGTACAGCGTACGGCATACGCTGTAGTTTTCTTCATTGCTACTGTGATCAAACAACGAATCTGATCAGCCCAAATCAGCATACAGATTAATTTGTACTCGGTCGAATGAATCGCCTTTTCACGCCTGTTTTGTAATGGCGCTCGGCGCCGAGATCGCCTTTTCACGCCTGTTTTGTAATGGCGATCGGCGCCGAGATCGCCTTTTCACACCTATTTTAATATCAATTGATTATGGTGATCAACTGTGTCCTGTATGCACTCATAACACTCCGGTATTTTGAGCTTATGCGGTCTATGGGGACAACGCTAATATCTCGGATTCTTCTTTTTGGGTCAAAACAAGCTAGATTAGCGCCTCATTTCTCAAAACGATGTTTTGGGTGGATTAAATGACATTTGCGACAGCCGTTAAATAGGGGATTTTTACTCCCTGACTCTGATTTTCCGGCCAAAACGGCTTTCAATCTAAGATCCTCGCTATGTGTGGCGCTCTGCACCACTCTGAGTCGCCACTACATGGCGGTCAATGAGTTAAGCAATGCATTGTGAGCTTGTCGATCGGCAATTTACAGCACGCAGCAGCATCGTACGACGAAACAAATTAGCATAACGCAGACTTCACACACCGCTAAAGGACAACAGCCTTATTAAATATTCTCAGACTAATGAATGTTATTTATCGGACTATTCTGGGCAGGTGGAAAGGAGAGTGAGGGAGGGTGTTTCTCACACACAAGGACAAGCAGCCATAGGAATAGAACTGCATGATATTATATCTCCAACACCAGGAACTGTTCATTTTATTTGCACAAAAACGAACCAGATCTGGCTATGATGCTGCATTGTATCGATACACTGTGACTGTGTTGTGTTGTGCTTTCATTGCCCCTCATTGACGACCAGAGTAGCATCCAACACACCTAAAATGATCAAATCTGATGTTTGTAATTACTTCTCCTCCAATTTGTGCTGCCCAAATTGTCCATTCCTATGACTCTGAAGCCTTGCAGGACCCTTGGCTGGATGAACACAGATGCATGTATTACAATACATGATCTGAACAGTGTGTATGGTTAGTAAAATGATAATAATAATAATAATAATAATAATAATAATAATAATAATAATAATAATAAATAGTGTGGTGATGGTCTACACCTCATCGGGCCAAATGGTTCAAAAGGTTAAAAACTCTTATTTTGTGACCTAGAATGTTGTCAACACTGGTTAACAGCTGTTATTGCATTGATGTAAGTCTGAAAAGAAGAAAAACTAAACTTCTTTAAAGGTAATAATTTCTATAATAATATGAAATACTCCATAGCTTAAAACCAGCCTCTTGCACTGTAGCCATCGTCCCTCGGTGTGTGTGTGCGTGCGTGCGTGCGTGCGTGCGTGCGTGCGTGCGCGCGTGCGTGCGTGCATACATGTATGTTTGTGTGCGTGCGTGCGTGCGTGCGTGCGTGCGTGCATACATGTATGTTTGTGTGCGTGCGTGCGTGCGTGTGTGCGCGCGTGCGTGCGTGCGTGCGTGCATACATGTATGTTTGTGTGCGTGCGTGCGTGCGTGCGTGCGTGCGTGCGTGCGTGCGTGCAAACAGGTTTGCTGCTCTGTAATTTCTCTCAAGTGTCTGGCAGGCCATGTAATGGCTGGATGATGATTTAATAAACAGTAAACACATTCAGTCCAGTGAACATGCCGTCCGGAAGATCTGTCACAGTGTGTACAATGACACACCACTTCAGAGTCCTCAGAAACACAGATTGGCAAATGCAATATTTAGTGTCAGCCTAAAGAAACAGTACTATCATTAGTGTATCTACATATTGGGTTACACGCACACGCGCACGCGCGCGCACACACACACACACACACACACACACACACACACACACACACACACACACACACACACACACACACACACACACACACACACACACACACACACACACACACACACACACACACACACACACACACACACACACACACAATCTTGGTCGGTTATTGTGTCATGTGTGCCAAGGCCAGCATTGGCTGGATTACTGTGTGGGTGAAAAAAAACAATTGGCCATATTCAGACCGCAGCCATCTTGCCAGCAAGGTGATACCTATAGGTCATACTTCCCATAAGCCAAATTCCAATACGCAAAATCTCGGCCACTCGCTCACTCACACTCGGTCGATCAAATTATGGTGAAATTGGTGACCTGCCGAAATATGTGACCATCTTGTGGACACAACTTACACGGAGGTCTTTAAATATGAGGCCTGAATACCGCTAGGTTGAACTCTGCTAATGAACAAACTGCAACAACTTACATTCGGACACTGACATTATGTGATGTCTACACGATTGTCACATATTTCAGCAGGTCACCAATTTCACCGTAACACCACCATGCTGGAATGAGTGAGTGTGCGTGAGAGAGTGGCCGAGATTTTGGGTATTGGAAATTGGCTCTAGACAGCCCATTCATCCAAACAGAAAAGTCTTCTCTAATTATATTAAACAACGTCAAAATCACATAACAAACCTTAATACCTAGTAACTCATATAAACATTTTAATATTGGGTGAAATCAAACGCTTGATTTCCACGTCAACAAGTTGCTTGAAGAAAAGGACACATTTTCAGTGAAAACTACAACCAAGTCTATCAAGTTTAAAGTTGATCACATCACCAGTTAACTCCAGGTGTTAAAGCTTCCCCTGAAATGTAAGGTCTAACGGTATATACGGTAATTCATATGTACAGGGCCCAAGAATGATACTGTGATATTAACGTGATAACACACAGTACCGTGCTGTGTCTATGTATATAATATTTATACAATGTATGTTCGTAAAGTATTCTGCAGTCTATCAGTGGTCAAAATGTTTTGTTAGCTTTGTAGATCAGCTACAGTATTTTCACGTTTGTTTGTCCACAGCACAGATATGCCCAAAATAGTGAGGCCATGTTGAAAGTGATGGTTAGAATACATTGTTTTAGGGCATAGAATTTGTCTCTGTACTGGCAAATGAGTGCACACAAAAGGCATATGGACTTGGACTCAGAGCTAGATAGAGGCTGTCTCTCTTGTGGTGACTCATTATCCTGCATTGATTAACTTGCTGCACAACAGGTGTGTAGTCACACCATGAGTCCAGTTTGACTATCAGGCCAGGTGTGAGTAATTAAATCACCCATCCCACAGTCATTGCTGCATGGTAGCAGAACTAGCAGGACATGGATCAACAGACTTTCACATCATAATTAAGCACACAACACAAAATGTGTGAGAATAGCATTGCTTTGTAAAGGTAAGGTGCAATAGAATGCTGGAGGAAGACATTGTGAAAGAGAGAATAAGCATTTTTTTTGCAATAATACTGCATTGTTTGAGTTCTTTGCTTTCACCGAGCTCATCCATTATTTAATTTCAAGTTTTGAAAAACTTGTCTTGAGATGCAGCATATGTGTAAAATAACTTACCCTAGGCCTACAGGACACAAGCATGACTGTAGAGTGTACACAGTGGGCAAACTTACTGCAAGGAAGAGGGGTCAGTTGAAGTTAGCATAGTTAGCGTGTGTGGGGGTGGGCAGTATGTTCAAAGAACAAAAAAATAACACCTCACACAGTCATAATTAGCAGCTTGCAAACTAAACTAATGTGCATTCTATTGTGATTTGTTTTATCTGGCTTGACTGACTGCTGCTGCTGTACACAGTAGAAGCTATTTACTTTATTAGAGGAGCAAATAAAACTAATTTTGATAACTGCCACGCTGTGGGCATCTGCTATTTTGGGCAAGATTATAGCCTGCCCTAGTCCATTTGGTTAACAATACAGTGAGTTTGCTTACTTTTAGCCAGAATGTTCAAAACTATGCTCAATATGTTTAAAAAATATATAAAAACAAAATGCTATTATACTCTTAAGGTGTATAGTACATGTCATCTATGTGTCTTAAACCCAAACCACACCAGTTGCAAATCCTTGGGACAAAGGTCAACCACACCACACCAATGCAACTCCTTGAGTTGTCCCAAGGAGAACTGGTGTGGTTTGGGCTTATAGTTTGACATAGATCAAAGCTAATGGGGTGTGTGCAGGTCCACCTGAAGAAACAGTTTTGGTGTGACCACCTTAAACTACCCATCTCAAGTTCTCTGTTCTTTGTGTGTCGGTCAAGGATACCCAAATTAATGTATTTGGACATTGTTTTTGTAGCAACATCAAAGTATCTTGTCAGTATTATTGGTTTTGTCATGCAAAGCTGTTATTCTTGCATGCAAAATGTACATCCTCCTCTCTCTCTCTCTCCCAGATGTCCTCTTCCATAACGCAGTTGGATGAGCAGCTCTGCTGTGTCGTGTGTCTGGAAGTCTTCACCAAACCTGTGACCATCCCATGTGGCCATACCTTCTGCCAAACGTGCATCACTCACTGCTGGGCAAGAGACGAGTACTTCAGCTGCCCCATATGTCAACTGGGCTATAGTAGCCAGCCTACGCTGAAGGTTAACACGGTCCTTGCTGGTTTGGCTGACCAGTTGAAGGAGAAACCAGGCCTGGCGAGTGGCAGAAAGGAGGTGGTTAAAGCAGGGGAGGTGCCATGTGATGTGTGTGTTGGAAGCAAAAGCAAGGCTGTCCACTCCTGCCTCATGTGTCTGGTTTCCTACTGCAAGGCTCACGTGGAGCCTCATGAAAGGGTCGCCTCTCTGAAGAACCACACACTAACACTCCCTGTGAAGAACCTCGAGCACAGAGTGTGTCAGAAACACAACAGGGTCCTGCAGCTGTACTGCAAGACAGACTGTGCGTTCATCTGTGAGTTATGTGCCGAACTGGGCCACAAAGGACATGACACGTTGTCCACTGAAATTGAGGGGCTCGTGAGGAAGGTTGAGGCCAGGCAAAGGAGTGCAAGGGTCAAGCGGATGATCCAGGATCATAAAAAGGAGCTCGAGGGTGTGAGACACACGGTAGCACTTGAGAAGTTCAAGATAGCTCGATCTAGAAAGTTAAGCCACAAAGTGTTTTCCACTGTGAGGAAGGTCTTGGAGAAAAGGAAATTGGAGATGGATGAAACGTTTGAGCACTGGCAGAAGGCAGCTGAGCAACAGGCCAGGGGGCGGAAGAAAGATCTAAAAAAACAAATTGCAGAACTTGAGGAGAAAAGTGGAGATCTTGAGCATTTCTTAGGGTCCAGTGATCATTTCCATGTCATCCGGAATTCATCAGCCATTTGCACCCTCCCAATCCCCAGGTGGATTAGGCCCGCGTTTGACCAAGGCTGGAACGCAGGCATGATGGAAACCCACCTCAGAACCATCACAAAGATGGAGAAAGACTTGGGTAAAGAAATGGTAAAGTTCAGGGAGAATGAGCAGAGGCTGATACATCAATCCTGAAAGACATTCCTCAAAGTAAAATGTTGCTGTGCATGCACAGTTTTGCACACCCACAGTTTTACACTAAAGTGTATTAAAGGTTTTGTACATTGGGAGGGTAAGATTTTATTTGTAAGTTTTCCAGATATGTGCAATGTTCAGTACTGTAGTTGAACATGTGTACCTTGTTCTACAATTGAAATTCAACTATTACTGTATGCGGTTAATAGAATACAAATGTTTTTTTGTGTTCCATTCTTATTGTTGCTTGTATTACACGAATCCCCCCCAAAAATCCTGTTTGTAATGTTAAATATAAATAAACTTATACATGTTCCATTAAAACCTTTGAAATCTCATAACTGAATCAAATGTATTTGTGTGTCAGATAAGAGAATTGGTATCTGTATTGAAAAATAGCAGATCTACTGCGCTATGAACTTGTAGTTCTGCTAATTTATTTTTAATCGTGAAAATGTGCCTCAAATCATTTACATATCTCAGAGTGCGGAGGCATATTACACATAGTCCAGTAATAATTTGACCTCAATCTAATTGCAAAAAAAACAAACTCAGCTGATTTTGCATCTTCAATATATCCTGAATATTTTCTAAATTTCCTTATGCTTTAAGTAGCATGTGACAAGTCAAACTGCAAAAAGCATCCAGCATCCAGCATCATTTTCATGATGCTGGATCCATTCCAAGCATTAGTTTTGAACAAAAACACTATTGGGCTAAATTTGGCCACAATTCCAGGCAACTTTTCTGTTATTCAGGATATATTGAAGATGCAAAACCAGCTGAGTTTGTTGATCCTGTATTTTCCATAGATTTCCTGTACTAATAATTTTTGGGGTTCTTGACATGAAATATTGAGCACCACTGATACAGACAACTGATTTAAGACTTTTTTTAAATTTCGACATCAGGCCTAAATGGGTTAAAGTGTCAAACTAATTTCACTAGGTTTCAATAATATATACTGTACTCACAATATACTATGGGGGCCAACAATAATTTCTTGCATACGGTAGTATATAGTTCAACCGATATGAGTCATTATCATTATGTAATACAGTCAAGGCTTCTAAAATGTACGAAGCCTTTTGGAATAGATGTTCTCGCATTTCAGAAAATGTTAAACTGGTTGGTTCTGAAATGTGAAACTGGCTAATCCAAAAGGGTTGACCTACTTAATTAAATTGCTGTATAATTGTTGTCTTACATTAAAGGAGGCAAAACAATTACACACCCCATGAAGCGTTGAATTCATGGAGATTATGTTTTGTCTCTAAAATTATTTTGCACTTTGGATGAACTAACTATCTTTTTTTATCTTTAAGCTTTAGGAAGGTAAGACCAAACAAATTGTTTGTATTGTAATACAGCCACCATAACTAACCATTTTTATGAACTTAAACCTGATATTTGTGATTACCACAAAATGATATACACCACATGTGAACAGTCCTTTTAAGAAAATGCATTGAAATTCATATCACTTAAAATATGAAATAATACACCTATATTTTGCTTATGCAACCAAAAGGGTCCATTTTGGTTAAAATGTCTCTCTCTCTCTCTCTCTGATTCAGTGCTAGTATAACTCCCCCAGGCTAAAGCACTCTGTTATAGTCCTATATATATATATACACACAGAATGGAAGACTAGCTGCGACATTCTCCCTACACTCTTGAAGAGGGCGGTCGCATTCTTTTTCTCTCTCCCTCCCTGTCTATACTCATCTCTCTCCCTGCTACTACGTGTCTCTCTACACTGCCTCTCGTCTAAATCTCTGACTAAATCATGGAATTAATTAGCTGGTCCTTGAGTGCTTTCGACAAAAAAAATTCGGACAGACATTCTGATGCGGGGGAGCCGATATGCCAGATGGCACCGGAATCCCCCTCCCAACCACTTGCATTGCATTGCGTCTCGGTTATTTATATATCTATGCTCAAACCGAGTGGAAGTGTGTAGGGCGAGTGGCGAGGAGCTAGTTTAAAAAAGGGCCAATGAATGGTGCATCACTTCACTTAGCAGCCAGCTGCAATGAATTACCCCAAAATTTCCCTATCATTTTATTAGAGCCACTGAACTCAGCCATTAGCAATTGACGCTGGTACTGGACTTGATGCTGGTTGAGCAGAGGGGCTGCGCTCACACGTTACACATCCACTATTCCAACGCGTCACCATTCCGACACGCCGCATTGCTAACCCTGTCCCTAACCGCACGCCGCATTACTAACCCTGTCCCTAACCACACGCGGGAGCCACGTGGTCGGAATGGCAGTGCGTCGGAATGCCACTCTGTCTCCGTGCTCAAACATTTCTTTCAAATAGACTATGCTACATAAAGACATTGCAGGCTATTCTATTCCTGAGCAACATAGTCATCACCAGGAAAGAGAACAATTTCTGCTGACCATCTGAACACCTAACCCTAACTTCTTATAATTACATACTGCCACCTATTGGTTAATCTAGGTACATGTTGCACACGTGACTCCTTCCCCAATGGACACAGATTTAGTATAGTGGAAGTTCTACAATGTGTGCCTGGTTTCAAAAGGCTAGTGTAGTGTGTGTGTGTGTGTGTGTGTGTGTGTGTGTGTGTGTGTGTCTAGACACATCACACACACTAGAAGGTGAGTGCATGTTGGCATAGTATGCAAGTGCATGTGTGCGTGCGTGCATGCGTGCGTTCACGTGTGTGTTTAACCTCACCCCTTCTGCCTTCTCCTCCGTGTTTGCCAGCATCTCCTGTAAGGCCCGCACTGACAGTGACTGCTCCAGCACAAAGGTGCAGATGGACAGGTCTGGAGGCACATTCTGAAACACACACACAGAAAAACAAAATAGTACGACTGACAGGGATTGATCCAGCAGCACGATGGATGGACAGCTCAGTCTGGAGGCACTCTCTGAAACGCAAACGCCAAACGCACTAAAACAAAATAATAGTAAAAACAAGGTCCTGTTCAGTATACATTGGATACACTGCTGGCCACCCTGAGGAAGAGAAAATATTTTTTTTTTTACCCCCAATGCTTTTTCTACATTTTTGGATAATAAATCTACAATCTCACAACGCATCGTGATGCAACATGTTGCAAGCTTACAGATCAGCTATTTTTTTTTATTTTTTTCAAAATGTTCGCCGCCGTACCTTGGAGTTGGAGGTGGATTCCAGAAAGCAGAGTCTGTTCCCAAAGCCTTCGGCAGCCAAGCACAGCTTCTGTTGCTCCTTCTGGACGGTGGCCGAACACTGCAGGACCACTTCATCTTCCTACGGCAGAAACATGACAATGTCCATCAGTCCCCATATTCAGCACACACTGCACAGTAAGGGATGGTGAGCTGTATGCACGCAACACAGTCTCACTCACCAACATCACATACGTACTAATCTCTCAAGGCAACATTCAGAGATCCGCTGCTGAATCTTTCACGTTACAACGTGAACGTGTAGAGTGTGTTGTTAGTTAGTTGTTAGGAAAGAAAACAAAGACGCACCACCTGAAGAGAAGGGCTGAGAGAGAGTGAATGAGCCGACATCTGGTCTGTACACCCGGATGCGGGAGGTGCCCCCAAAGGCAAATTCTTTTCTTTTTTTTTTATGTTTCAGATGTAAAAAAAAAAAATCACACCCGTGTGAACTGAGTGGTGCGATTCCCCCCCCCCCCCCCCCCCCCCCTCCTCTCTCTCTCTCTCATTAGCAGGAAACAGTGCAGCACTATCTCTCCGTTTCTGGCACAACAGCGCCACTTTTGGTACTCATTGGTACTGGTGCTCATTAACGTCACACACAAACATAGTCACACACATAGTCACACACAAACATAGTTGAACACGGACATTGCTGTTCCTTGGAGTGGTTGCACCACTCAAAAATCTGAGATGATGGAATGATGATGGAAGATGATGGTCATGGA
The DNA here is from genome assembly GCF_951216825.1 of Electrona antarctica. Lineage (NCBI taxonomy): Eukaryota > Metazoa > Chordata > Actinopteri > Myctophiformes > Myctophidae > Electrona > Electrona antarctica. Next base: position 13,431,766 of record NC_136805.1, read on the forward strand.
AGGGGAACCTTCTGAAAGCTTCATGGGCAAAGATAATCAAATTCAAAATCTAAAAAAAATAGGTCAAAATGACCTCTCAGTCATGCAAGTGTTAACCTTTTGCTTTCACGAAAAACATGCTTCTAAAAATATATTCTATTGCTAGTTTGACCATTTCAAATACATGAAAGGTACATTGACCAAACGTCCATTAGTTGGGAGTGCTAACACATGTTTTAAACTAGCTTTTTTCATGCACTCATGTTTCCCCTTCTTTTCCTATTACACATTACATTTTTGTTTTTGTTTTTTTAACTGCAACGTTGATGAGCCTGCATGCAAAAATAAGATTGGTGAACCAATATTATCCAGCCCAAGCTTCATGCGCTACCCACCCCTCTAGACCAAAAGGCACGCTGGCTGGGCCAGGCTAAGAAATCCACAGCATACCAATGCAACAAGCTCATCATTTGCCACAGAGGACACACACACTTGACACTTGAATTCCATGATTCTCTAGAGTCTATGGGTTTGCTAATCTATTTGACAACAGAGACTGTAAATCTCTAGGGCTGAAATTGCATTACGTGAAGAAGAGCAGCTCTGTCATGTTTTAAAGAGGCCATTAGAGTAGCATAAGGCTGGAGATAAAAGTTTAAGGGGCAGCAGATGAACCGGCTTCACTGACAAAAACGTTTTAAATAAGCTATGAGGCTGGTTACAGGGATCTGAGAGACACACTGAGGGTACAAAGTAACTATGTTCAGTGTATACTTTCCAAGAACATAGTACGAAATGAGGGACACAGAGAGAGAGAGAGAGATGGTCGCTCCATTAAAACTCACTTTGTTACAGCAGGATAACAAGATGTTTTAGGTGAGTCAGTATTGTTGCGTCGCTGTGACCTTCTCCACCCTTCGTCTGCTGTCTGAAGGTCACAGTGACAAAATGTTAACCTTTAATCGCTCACTTACCGTATTGTCCCGAATATAAGCCGACTCTGATTATAAGACGACCCCCATTTTTCAAGACTCATTTGTGGTACGCCTGTGAAACTGTTTAGGATGGGCTTGGTGGAAGACAAACGGTGTTGGAAATGTAAAGGGGAAAATGGTAAATTTTTACATGCTTTTTGGGAATGTCCTGTGGTTATACCATTCTGGAAAGAGGTACTGGGGAAACTTGGAGACTGGATGGGGCTAATACTACCAGAATGCCCAAGGTTATGTCTCTTGGGAGATCGCACAGTGCTGCCACAGGGGGTCACCAAGGCACAACATGCATTAGTGACTGCAGGTCTTATTACTGCAGCCAGGTTGATTTTGAGAAACTGGAAGAGCTCTGCTACGCCAGAGATCACAGACTGGACCCAACTTATGACGGAAACTGCATCCTTCGAATACTCAATTGCCAGGAGGAACAATGTCAAAGGGAAGTTCCATGAAATATGGGACTACTTTTATTTGTATATTAAAGGATGGTTGCATTAACAATTTGTAATTGGTAATACATTACGGATATAATCACTATTGTCAACAACAGAATGTGGAGGGGTGTTGTCCATTGGGGTTTTTCTTTTTTGACTGCTAGTTTTGTTTTGTTTTTTTGTTTGTTTTTCTTGTCTCTTTCTTTTGTGTAAGTCATGTGTATTTTGTATGCTTTATTGTAAAATCAATAAAACTTTGATGACAAAAAAAAAAAGACTAATTTGTGGAAAAAGATCGTTGAATGTCAAATTGTCTATAGTCCTCGATTATAATACGACCCCGTTTTTTAGTCTTATATTCAGGCCAATAGTGTACTCATACTGTTGTTCTTTTTAACCTTTTAAGCTGAGCGTTGAGTGCTCTTTGTCTAGAGCAACGTGCTGAACAATATTGAATTGGCATCAGGTTTTGCTCAAGGGCAATTTGACAGGACAATGTTGTTTTTGGAGAAGTACTCAAGGCATCAAACCTGTGACTTTTACAACGCCACTCTGCCATATGAAACATTAGCCAGATTCGGACCAATGCCTCTAGGCTAGCCAATATGGACAAATATGAGTCTGGCAGAGGGTGTCAGATGTTGTCAGCCAACTGTTGGACTGCTCTAAACCTTATACACACTCAACACATACTGTACACTGTGGATGTAGAAGACCCTATAGGTGCCTATTTGGTGTACGTCCTCTACAACAAAATGTCTTTGGTGCGTGCGCGCGCCTACGTGCGTGCGTGCGCGTGTGCGTGCTTGCATGAGTATGCCTGTCAGTGTGTGGGATGGTGAATTCTCGGGGGTCGACGGGGGGGGGGTTGACTGCACAGCTAGAGAGGTGGCCACTCACATGGTTGGTCATATGGAGCAGCCGTGTCCACGTTCCTTTAAATCACCCCAAATCACATGTACAGTATCCACACACACACACACACACACACACACACACACGCACATGCACACACATCCATCCATCCAGCCACCCACCCATCCCTCCCCCCACACACACACACACACTACTCTAAGGGGCTCGTACCAAATGGAGGGATAAATGGTGTTACGTAGCCAGGACAGACACACACTCACACAGATGGAAGGAGGACAGAAGGAGAGAGAAGAACCAGCAGTCAAAAAAAGAAAATAGACCGATAAACAGATTGGAGGCTATGGATACTGAGGAAGGATTTAAAGATGCTTAGAGAGAGAGAGAGAGAGAGAGAGAGAGAGAGAGAGAGAGATGCAGATGGTGGGTGGATTTGGAGACAAAGATTAAAGATTGGGAGGAGATAAACTTAGAGAGAACGATAAATGGACAGAGGTTGAGACAGGAGGAGAGAGGAGGAGAGAGACAGGAGGAGAGACAGGAGGAGAGAGACAGGAGGAGAGAGAGAGAGGAGGAGAGAGAGGAAACAGAAAGGAGGAGAGAGACAGGGGGAGAGAGAGGAGGAGAGAGACAGGAGGAGAGAGACGAGGAGAGAGACAGGAGGAGAGAGACAGGAGGAGAGAGACGAGGAGAGAGACAGGAGGAGAGAGACAGGAGGAGAGACACGAGAAAGGAGGAGAGAGACAGGGGGAGAGAGACAGGAGGAGAGAGAGGAGAGAGACAGGGGGAGAGAGACAGGAGGAGAGAGACAGGGGGAGAGAGACAGGAGGAGAGAGACAGGAGGAGAGAGAGGGGGGGAGAGAGACAGGAGGAGAGAGACATGGGGAGAGAGACAGGAGGAGAGAGAGGAGAGAGACAGGGGGAGAGAGACAGGAGGAGAGAGACAGGGGGAGAGAGACAGGAGGAGAGAGACAGGAGGAGAGAGAGGAGAGAGACAGGGGGAGAGAGACAGGAGGAGAGAGAAGAGAGAGACAGGAGGAGAGAGACAGGGGGAGAGAGAGGAGAGAGACAGGAGGAAAGAGACAGGGGGAGAGAGAGGAGAGAGACAGGAGGAGAGAGACAGGAGGAGAGAGACAGGAGGAGAGAGACAGGAGGAGAGAGAGGAGGAGAGAGACAGGAGGAGAGAGAGGAGGAGAGAGAGAGGAGGGTGAGTAGAGCGAGGCGACTGCAGTGGTTGCACCTACACAAGAACTTAACAGTTTGGTTGACACAGAAAAACCACCAGCATCAAATTCAAAGACACACACACACACACACACACACACACACACACACACACACACACACACACACACACACACACACACACACACACACACACACACACACACACACACACACACACACACACACACACACACACACACACACACACACACACACACACACACACACACACACACACACACACACACACGTAGATAACCACTCCTATAGTGTTGACCCCAGGTTTGGTTCAGAGCCATAATATAATATCTCTATTAAAATCAATGTAACCGCTTTGTAATCACACAGCTAATAACAGCTGTGTGATTAGAGAGAGAGCAAAACGATACACATGAAATACAGTGAAATCAAATCAAAGTGAAAGCAAGAATAAGATAAGACTGGTCCATATACATCGTTCTCACCCGCCGTCCATCCGGGCTATGGGACTGCAACCATGACTACAGATCCCATAGTGTACAAGGACAAGGACGTTCACATAAATGATAATAAACAGCTAATAGATTTGGGGAAAAGTGTAGAATGAGCTTTGTCACCGTCTTCATATTCCAATGGCCAATGCCTATGTATCACACAGTTTCAGCCAGAGAGAGGTGTCTTCATTTTATAATAGGATAAAGTAAGATTTCTTGATTGAATACTGTATTTGTAAAAACAAAAAAAAACAGCACAAAGGTAGAGTAAAACATCTAGACTAAAAGGATAACACAAAAATCCATTGGGTTGACCAACTGATCTCAGCTTGCACACAAGCATTGACCATTAGCATTCTATGCTAATGGTCAGTGACAAAGCCATCTTTTCACTTTTCTCCAAAGATCAACCTTAATTCATCCTTGGATATGGCCCACCAACACTAAACGAATACAGAACAATGTATAAACATTGAAAACAACATTACAATCAATATTATTAATACAAAACACTTTGCATATAGACACATTTTGTTTTAGTCGACATCCAAATCTCATTACGGTCCATTTATTTATTGCTTTGTTAGTTCAAACACAGCTGAGTCATACCTAAACAAGTCCCGTCAGTTAGATGTGAGAGTTTACAAAGTCATATCTGATTCGCCCCGACTCCGCACTGGCTTCTTAATCAGGATTTAGATTAGAGGAGACAAGAACACGGAATTACAACACGGAACACTCACCACAAATAATGCCTTGTGTGCACGCACAAAGATAAATAATGCCTTGTGCACGCACACAGATAAAGCCTCATTTAAATCTCCTCATGCGCCAGTGCAGTGTCAAGCACCAAAAATAGCAAACCTACAAGCTCACAACGCGTTGTGAATGCGATGCAAAACATAACTGTGATTAACAAATCACAAATATGCTTTAAATACTTAAAATGACAGTTTTGTCAACCACTTCAACTCCACCATCCCTATTCTGGGGGGAACGTTCGCCAGAAATACACGATTTACAAGCACACAACGATTGAGCAATGCGTTGTGAGCTTGTAGATCTGCTTTGGTGAATATTTTTTTGTAGAGTGAAATAAGAGCGACCCCTATAGAGCGTCGCAGTCCCGCCCCCTACCATGGACCAGGAAATGATTCTCCGTTCATTTTCCTCATAGACATTTCAGAAAGTAATTATTTAAAGACGTTTACGCCGCGGACAAAGCCAACTCGAGTCGTGACAAATCATGATTTTTTGGGCCGAACAAATAATTAGAAAGAAGAAAAAAACGGCAGGTTACAACACTTTTTTTTGTTGTTTTTCTTCTTTGTAATTATTTGTTTGGTCCAAAATATTGTTTGTGTTGTCATGAGTTGTCACGACTCGAGTTGGCTTTGTCCGCGGCGTAACCGTCTTTAAATAAATACTTTTTGAAATGTCTATGAGGAAAATGCATTGGGATTCATTTCCTGGTCCATGGTAGGGGGCGGGACTGCGACGCTCTATACACGTCAGTTTCATGAAGGGATGAAGTGGTACCCTCCACGATACCATTACTGTGAGAGTTTTTTTTATCACGATAAACAATAGCGATTATCGTCCCAACCCTAATACAGTGCTATACATACATGCCTGGAGCCTGCATGGTACTGCAGTTAATTACGAGTGGCGTCTGTACTCTGACAGTAATCCTGGATTCACAGAGAGGCTCTTCGGATCATAGGAGAGTCCAGAGAAATACACTTTTCTGCTAGTTCATAGTCATGTGCACATACACTGCAGCCCAGTCAAACTAAGCACAGTTTCCATCAGGTATTTCATATCTAATATCTCTTTCCAATTGTTCCAGTAATTGTGTTTTTTGAGTGGTGCAACCACTCCAAGGAACAGCAATTTCCGTGCAACTATGTTTGTGTTGCAACTGACTATGTTTGTGTGTGACTATGTTTGTGTGTGACCAGTACCAATGAGTACCAAAAGTGGCACTGTTGTGCCAGAAACGGAGAGAGAGAGATAGTGCTGCACTGTTGCCTGCTAATGAGAGAGAGAGAGGGGGGGGGGATTTGCACCACTCAGTTCACACGGGTGTGATTTTTTTGTTTTGTTTTGATTGTTTTTTGTGTTAGCTCATTCCATATACCGATCATGACTATAAGATGTATTCTGCCATCTGTGGTCGTGAACATAACATTTGAGGCCCAGTGCATTATCTTTCACATAACAGTGGTGAAATGGTCAACTGTAAAACACATGAAACGTGGGCTAGCTCTTCGGCCTTAATTTCCACTATCTGTTAGACCAGTATATAAAGCTATAGCTAGTGTGCTGCTGCTAACTGCTTGTGGAGGGTAATGGAGCATTCAGGAGAGAGACAGGAGGAGAGAGACAGGAGGGGAGAGAGAGGAGGAGAGAGACAGGAGGAGAGAGACAGGAGGAGAGAGAGGAGAGAGACAGGAGGAGAGAGACAGGAGGAGAGAGAGGAGAGAGAGGAGAGAGACAGGAGGAGAGAGACAGGGGGAGAGAGAGGAGGAGAGAGACATGGGGAGAGAGAGGAGGAGAGAGACAGGAGGAGAGAGGAGAGAGACAGGAGGAGAGAGAGGAGAGAGACAGGAGGAGAGCTAGTGTGCTGCTGCTAACTGCTTGTGGAGGTAATGGAGCATTCAGCTCATCAGCCCTTCACTATGAGTCAGTTGAAGATAGGGAGGCACATACTGTATGCAGTGCACGCACGCACGCATGCACGCACGCACGCACGCACGCACGCACGCAGGTGTTATGAAGTTACATTATACTGTAGCATCCCAGAAAAGGGATGCTAGGGTTTGTGTGGATAAAAAGAACAGGAAATGAGAGGAAAAGGAGACTTGAGAGGTTATGGGGAACAGGGGAGAGATTAAGGATGAGAGAGAGAGAGAGAGAGAGAGAGAGAGAGAGAGAGAGAGAGAGGGAAGGGAAGAGGTGATAAACCAGGAGTGCCGCAGTGTAGTGTTGGGTTTCCTCTGCTTTATGTGTGTGTGTGTGTGTGTGTGTGTGTGTGTGTGTGTGTGTGTGTGTGTGTGTGTGTGTGTGTGTGTGTGTGTGTGTGTGTGTGTGTGTGTGTGTGTGTGTGTGTGTGTGTGTGTGTGTGTGTGTGTGTGTGTGTGTGTGTGTGTGTGTGTGTGTGTGTGTGTGTGTGTTATGGGATTCCCCAGAGATGGAGAGATAGATGGAGAGGGGGAGAGGAGCAGAGGGAGGGGATGAACAGAAACATAAAAAAGCTAAAGAGATATGTGGACAGAAAGGAAAGGCAGGAGGAGAACGTGAGCAGCAGAGAAAATGGAGAGTAAACCACATCATAAAGGGGCGAGAATGGGAGAGAGAAACAACAGAAAAGGGAGAGATGTGTGCTGACTCATCCACAGCCCCACTAGCAGCTACTAGGAGCACTTTCATGTTAGAGATATATTATATATTATATCTCTGTGTGTGTGTGTGTGTGTGTGTGTGTGTGTGTGTGTGTGTGTGTGTGTGTGTGTGTGTGTGCCCGCATGTGTGTTGTGTGGAACACACAAAATGCACTTCCCTATCATCTCTCTTTCTACAGAGACAGACAGACTGACAGACACAACATTGGATGCGGTGTTAACACTGGCAACGAGGAGCTAACCTGCATCTCACTCCTCCAGCGGCTCGTTATTTAAAGGGGAGTGGAAAGGTGCCTATTAATTATTAAACAGTTCTCTGCCGCAACATCCCAGAGCCACCTTAAACCCCAGGCAGACACTGCAGTGGAACCCCCTCGCTTGTCTGTCTGTCTGTCTGTCTGTCTGCCTGTCTGCCTGTCTGTCTGCCTGTCTGCCTGTCTGTCTGTCTGTCTGTCTGTCTGTCTGTCTGTATGTGATCTAATAGAGCAGTGGTTTTCAACCCTTTTCATATGAAGGCCCATTATTTATTCTGCATTTGAGCCACCATTTGATTTGACAGATTTATGACAATCTGATGACCAACTCTCCATCATTTAAGTTTAACTGGGGACCACCTGGAACACAGCAGCAACGTCCCCAGTATCTGTTGCTTGCCTTGTGTTCGCCAAGGTCTGATTTCACTTAGTTGCACGCCGGCGACACATGTCGGAAATAGCCGATCTACAGGCGTTGTGGGCTTGTAGATCAGCTATTTTATTTTAGACATAACGAACATACGCATGTTTACTGGGGTATATGTATAATATAGATATTAAATATTCCCTTGTTTAAAACCTTTGACTCGAACATGTAAACATGGAAGTTCAGGCATATTTTCCGGGCAGCTGTGGCTCAGGAGGTAGAGCAGGTCGTCCAATGATCCCTGGGTCGGTGGTTCGAATCAACTTACAACTTCCCCATTCTCACACACACACACACACACACTCTCACGCACGGCCATGTAGGGAAAGATGGGGCGGTGCAAGGGTTTAGAATGCTTTCAGTTATCTACTGCAGCTCTTCTTAACCGGAATTTTGCCTTAGTGTCAGCTAAAATGTCTCAGCGCGCGCGTGCGTGCACACACACACACACACACACACACACACACACACACACACACACACACACACACACACACACACACACACACACACACACACACACACACACACACACACACACACACACACACACACACACACACACACCTAGCTGCATGCAGCTGACCTTGTATGGAGAGAAAGAGAGGGAGTGCACGGGCATTACAGTGCTGAACAACAGTGAGCTTCCGGAAGCAACAATGTCTTTCCTCTTCTCCATTGAGGATTATGTCATCAGCTATAATGCCCTAACATGTCATCAGCTATAATAATGCCCTAACATGTCATCAGCTATAATGCCCTAACATGTCATCAGCTATAATAATGCCCTAACATGTCATCAGCTATAATAATGCCCTAACATGTCATCAGCTATAATGCCCTAACATGTCATCAGCTATAATAATGCCCTAACATGTCATCAGCTATAATAATGCCCTAACATGTCATCAGCTATAATGCCCTAACATGTCATCAGCTATAATAATGCCCTAACATGTCATCAGCTATAATAATGCCCTAACATGTCATCAGCTATAATGCCCTAACATGTCATCAGCTATAATGCCCTAACATGTCATCAGCTATAATAATGCCCTAACGTGTCATCAGCTATAATAATGCCCTAACATGTCATCAGCTATAATAATGCCCTAACATGTCATCAGCTATAATAATGCCCTAACATGTCATCAGCTATAATAATGCCCTAACATGTCATCAGCTATAATAATGCCCTAACATGTCATCAGCTATAATAATGCCCTAACATGTCATCAGCTATAATAATGCCCTAACATGTCATCAGCTATAATGCCCTAACATGTCATCAGCTATAATGCCCTAACATGTCATCAGCTATAATGCCCTAACATGTCATCAGCTATAATGCCCTAACATGTCATCAGCTATAATGCCCTAACATGTCATCAGCTATAATGCCATGTCATCAGCTATAATGCCCTAACATGTCATCAGCTATAATGCCCTAACATGTCATCAGCTATAATGCCCTAACATGTCATCAGCTATAATGCCCTAACATGTCATCAGCTATAATGCCCTAACATGTCATCAGCTATAATGCCCTAACATGTCATCAGCTATAATGCCCTAACATGTCATCAGCTATAATGCCATGTCATCAGCTATAATGCCATGTCATCAGCTATAATGCCCTAACATGTCATCAGCTATAATGCCCTAACATGTCATCAGCTATAATGCCATGTCATCAGCTATAATGCCATGTCATCAGCTATAATGCCATGTCATCAGCTATAATGCCCTAACAGTCCGACGTAGAGGCTCCTGGTTGAAGCCACACGTCTGTCTGTATGCTATCTTTGAAGAAAAACATGTTTGTTTTGCAACGTCATGTAGGACGTCATGTAGGATGTAGGACCACTTCACTATCCACACTATCCAGTGTTGGGCAGTAACTATAATTACTAGTAATATATTACAGTAATATTATTACTTTTCCCAGTAACAAGTAAAGTAAGGTATCACTTTGCCAAAACAGTAATATTATACATATTTACTTTGTAAAACAAGAAATAGCACATATTACATATTACTCTGGATTTGTTGGCTACCGTTTGAAAACATTTTATTTAAAAGGTCAAGAGAGATTGCTGCTTTATTTTATAGCCTTTTTGGCTGATTGGTGAGTCTTCTTAATATTATTATTCAAAACAACATTGGATTCAGTTCTAACAGAAGCTGATTAAACATATTAGGATCATAGTAGGATCCTTTTTTGCAGGTTGGGGGGCGCAAAAGTAATATGTAATATTATATAATATGTAATATATTTAATATGTAATAAGTAACATATTACTCTCTTGAGTAATATTGCCCAAAACTGTGAGAGACTGTTGACTATTTTGTTTTATATCCTGCAATTATTCAGTTTGGCTGATTGGAGACTTCTCATTCTAATGAATTGGATTCAGTTCTAAAAAGAGCTGGCTAAACAGATTGTGTTCTTTTGCAGGTGGAAGGGGCCCGGTTGAAAAGTGATATAAAGTAATATGTAACTATATTACTCTTGATTCCAAGTAATAAGTACTGTAATATTATTACTTTTTTCTAAGGAGTACACTGGTAGCAGCGATGTCTCTCGATTGGTGGATCTTGCGTTACTATGGTAATGTTACCGCTCACCCCAAAAATAACCTGTAACCTAATAGATACAATGTAGTTATTATTTCAGTCACAAGGTCTTGTTTCAGTCACAAGGTTAATACTTTTCATTGACTAAATATTTATGAAAACTAACAGACAGAAACTAACCACATTCAACCTGGCATCCCTATTTTGGGCATGTCGTTATAGGGGAATATAAAATAGGAACTCTTAAAAGGTGCAATCAGACTCGGATGGTTAGAGCGGCGCGATTACATACAAAGTCAATGCAAAGACGAGCAGTTGCCCTGATGGGCACGGCGCGACCTGGCGTGGCACAAACGGAACCGAGGCGAATATATAAATATATTCAGGTGTGAAAGCTGCTTAAAAGAATCGACAAAAAGAGGAGATTTCCAAGAATTGTGACAACTTGTAAGCTTAACCCATTAAAACCGGGAAAGCACCCGTGTCATTTTCATTGGCTATTCAAATAGATATAAGATCTATTATATACAGCACATGAGTACAAGCTCACAGTGCGTTACTTTGTGCTGCACTGCAGGCTTGTACAGTATTTGCTATTTTTGAACATGAAAGTGTGAAAACTACTGATTTAGAAGGCATTTGTAGAATCAGCCTCAGGTCTTAAAGGTTAAAGGTATTGATTCACTATTATGTTGTGATTTCTGTTTAGCTTTGTTTTTTTTGTTCTAGTTTCTGTGTTGGTATGCGGTCAGGTTTTCAGCTGGCTCAGGGAAGAGGACGACCCTGCCATGCATAGTCCACTATAGATAGGTGAATGAACTGTATCTAGTCTGTGGGCAGGCATATTCTGTGCCTGTGTGTGCGTGAGTGTGTGCGGTTGTATGAGTTGAGGATTAGGTATCTGAAATGTATTTTTGAAATGCAATGTACTATTTTGTAATGTAATATAATGTATTCTGTAATGTTTTAATTTATTTCTGGACTCTTGGAAGATTAGCCGAAAGGCTAAAAGAGATCCAAATCAAAATCCAAATCAAATCAAAGATCTGCAAGTGTTGCTACTTTTGCACTACGATGAAGTATAACAAAGGGTAGTAATGTATAGTATAAAAGAAAAAAAACAACCTTGAGGAGTCCCCAGACAATAGCTCTAATCAATGATATGTTATACAAACATACAGCATACAGTAGCATCCATCCAGTAAAGCCTGGTTAATCCCCAGTACTTCCATACAATGCTCATGTGTTGCCAGGCAACAGAATGGCTACAGTTTAAATGGTATTCTTACAGTTTAAGAGTTTTTATTATTATATAGAGCAGTGCTTCCCAAACTTTTTAGCTCAGGAGTCAAGACCCAAAAGGAAAACAATGACGATTGCCCGGGAAACAAACAAGGCCAACGTGTCACAGAATTGCCACCTTTAGATATATGAGACTTTGGCTGTGGTTAATCGGGGCTGAAATGAGAGGAAAGAGATGTTGTCAGGAAAAACCTAGGGAGCTCTGACGTGCAATGTCCATCCATAAACACTACATCATTGAGTCAAGTCGAAAATGTATAGTAAACTACTCACAAAAAGTTGTGAGGAGTTAAAAATCACTCGTGGCTTCCTGTGAGGGAGGGTGTCTGACTCATGGTGTGTCTGAGTTCCCTAACACTGAGTGTAACATTAATAAAGTGTAAAAATGTCCAATATGTGTTTTGTTATTACTGTGGGAGAGTGCAATCATCCAATCCACTAAGCAACTCAAAACAAGGGGGGATACTGTACCAACCATTTCCCATTTTGGCAAAGGTTTTGGAGGCGCTATCCACACGTTTAGCCGTGTTGTTCATTCCACAAATGCCTGGTCCTTACAAACTGTACATCATTGTAAAGGTGACTAATCAACAATAAAAATCATATAAAATACAATACAAGTTGGTATTATTAAAGGGGAGAAATAACCAAACTTTTTGTGAGGAGTTTATAAAAACAGGTAATCAGACATTTTAGATAATGTGCTGGATGCTTTAAATTGCCACAATTGACCACTTTCATGAAGGAACATTAAGGTATGAAATTTTTAAGGATTTCAGATCAGCACTAAGGGCTCCATTTTCGTCACCGCTAAACCCCTTATCCCTAAACTTCTTTGCCTTGTTTTACTATCTTGCAAAACATTTTTGAATAGTTAAAATGGCCAGTCTACAAGCTCACAACGTGTCATGTAGATTGGCTAGTTGAACTATTCAAAAATGTTTTTCAATAGTAAAAAAAAAAGAAGTTTAGGGATAAGGGGTTTAGCGGTGACGAAAATGGAGCCCTAAGTGTGGTAACTGGTAACGTAACTTCCCCATTCTCTGGAAAATGTAGGATTATTTACGGGTCATTGATTCATATTGTTTGGTTTGACTGTACAACTACAACAGATTCAGTGGAGCGGGCAATGTCATCATCCTCCAGCTCAGAACGAAGTCAGTCCTTTGTGCTCCACTACCAAGTCCCCATGTATATTATGTTCGGTTCTGTTCACCCACCCCTTTTCCCCCTCACTGTATATGTTTTTTTCCCTTTTAACCTATGATGATTTCCTGTTTTTGGCTATATAGAAGTGTATATTTGTACGTCTCTAAATGTTATGATGAATTGAACATGGTGGACCCTATTGTAAACAAGTGTAATGCTTTATGGTGTCGTCCACAGTTAACAGTTTTGTATTGAGTTGTGCTTGAAATGTACTGCAATTCTCCAATCATTTAATAAATACTTCAATCAATCAATTAATGACTCCTGCTTGACTCTGGCACAGTGGCACATTCACCCATAGAATATATTGGTACGTACACTACAGACTTTTAGAAAGGAAAACCAGCACTCACTTTGATCCATTTAGGAATTAGGATTCTTGTTTATTACGTTTCGGCCCACGAGGCCTTCGTCGGCGTGAATGAGGAAGGCCTGTGGGACGAAACGTCCGTATGTTCTGCTCCTGGGGGTGAACGGGTAAACAAGAATCCTAAATGGATCAAAGTGAGTGCTGGTGTTCCTTTCTAAAATACAATTTCCACCAGAACTGTGCACCCGATACACACATACTGTCTGAGTGCATGCTTCTCTCTTTTCCATGCATGTACACTACAGAATCATGACAGAGGCCTGTTCAGGATAACCGTTGTAAGTGTTTAATTATTGATACTGTATAAACTGTATACTTGTCATATTCACTGTTGATAGAGTGCATATATTATGCAGCTAACCACTGTTGTAGGCCAGCTGACACTATCAGTCTCCTATCCACTGTTGATGTAGTCTGTACATACACCGGTATATCCATTCAGAGGCCCTAGATGCATATTCATATTCATGCATCACTGGTGACACTGTAGATTGCACATCATAGCCTACTTAGTCGATATTTAACCATACGATGCATTATGTTAACCCAGTCTATTTTATTTTATATTATTGTATATATATTTTTGTATCTTTCCCCCTTGATGACACAGAGGAGCATGGTGAGCCAGAAGGGGTATGAATCAGTGGTTCTCAAAGTGGGGTCCGAGGACCCCCAGGGGTCCACAGCAATTACATTACAATCATTTTAAACACTATCATTTATACGTCCGCTATTAAAAAAAATAGCAGATCCGAGCTTATGCATCTGCTATTTTAGATTTATTTTGTTATTTTTTTAATCTAAAAAATGTTGGAACGTTTTGAATAATCTTTGAATAATGCCATTTTGTCCATGGCACAAAATACTTTGGGGTCCTTGACAGGAAAAGGTTTGAACCACTGGTATAAATATGGTATTCTTTCTTACAATCTAGTACTATCAGTGTTATTGCGACCATAGGTCGCATTTACTTACTACTTCCCATCCGTCCGTAAGTCACCCCACGCCTCCATATATGGTCACGCCTCGTGACATCACAACTCCATATATGGTCACACCTCGTGACATCACCGTGACATCACGCCACCATACATATATGGTCACGCCTCATGACATCACACCTCCATATATGGTCACACATCGTGACATCACACCACCATATATGGCCATTTCCATATATGAAGATCACGACACTGACCTCATCTAACCCTGGATAACCATACATGGAGAAGAATGGATCATCACCTAGATCTGCATATGGAGCCGGCCAGCAACTCTACATCTG
>NC_136805.1:13449071-13492906 GCF_951216825.1 Electrona antarctica
AGGAGAGACAGAAAAGGAGAGATGGAGACAGAGAGAGGGTGGTACGGGGATAAAGCGTATGTCCCAATCCTGCACATGCAACACTGCACAACCTCATCTGATCTCTGCTGCACTACTGCAGAATGAATCCTCCTCTGACAGGACCGAGAGAGAGAGAACCAGATGGAAGCGTTGTGAAACATACAGAAGACAGGTGGAGAGAGAGAACCAGATGGAAGCGTTGTGAAACATACAGAAGACAGGTGGAGAGAGAGAACCAGATTGAAGCGTTGTGAAACATACAGAAGACAGGTGGAGAGAGAGAACCAGATTGAAGCGTTGTGAAACATACAGAAGACAGGTGGAGAGAGAGAACCAGATGGAAGCGTTGTGAAACATACAGAAGACAGGTGGAGAGAGAGAACCAGACTGAAGCGTTGTGAAACATACAGAAGACAGGTGGAGAGAGAGAACCAGACTGAAGCGTTGTGAAACATACAGAAGACAGGTGGAGAGAGAGAACCAGATTGAAGCGT
The DNA here is from genome assembly GCF_951216825.1 of Electrona antarctica. Lineage (NCBI taxonomy): Eukaryota > Metazoa > Chordata > Actinopteri > Myctophiformes > Myctophidae > Electrona > Electrona antarctica. The sequence continues at coordinate 13,449,587 of NC_136805.1, forward strand.
TGTGAAACATACAGAAGACAGGTGGAGAGAGAGAACCAGACTGAAGCGTTGTGAAACATACAGAAGACAGGTGGAGAGAGAGAACCAGATTGAAGCGTTGTGAAACATACAGAAGACAGGTGGAGAGAGAGAACCAGATGGAAGCGTTGTGAAACATACAGAAGACAGGTGGAGAGAGACATACTGTACAACAATGACTTGACAAGGGATGAAGAAAAGCAAGAGAGAGAGACAGAGAGGTAAAATAACACAAGACGAAAAGGTAAAGGTAACTGTTCAGTTGCTGTAGTATAATATAATACTATGGCATAGCACTTTAACGCCTGCACTTTATTGGTTATGTGCACCTTTGTACTTTGGTATGATCTGCTATGTGAACTGTTGTTTATGTGTACTTGTCTCATTGTTTAATGTACGTCTATGCTGCAACCCAATTTGCCCTTCGGGGACACTAAATAAACTTGAACCTTGAACCTTGATAAACAGACCTACATACATACAAATCACTCCCACTCCCACTACATGAGAAAAGGGCGCTCCTGAGAGCACATATCTTCACCAGGCTGGGTTGACCTAGTAAGGGTAAGGGCTGCTCTTATTATCGGGCGGCTGTGGCTCAGGAGGTAGAGCAGGTCGTCCAATGATCCGTGGGTCGGCATTTCGAATCCCGGCTCCTCCTGTCCACATGTCGAAGTGTCCTTGGGCAAGACCCTGAACCCCACCTTGCCTCCAGTGGTTGCCACCATTGGTGTGTGAATGTATGAATGAATGGACCATTGTAAGCACTTTGAGTAGGCACGTAGTGCAAGTAGAAAATGCAATCCATTATTATTATTACTGTATGTGAGCGCGTACCAACAAAAACTGATTAAATGATGAGAAATTGTGAAGATGCAGTGAAATGCAGTGGATGTAATAGTGCAATGGTTGACACACTTTTGAATCATTTCAAAGGATGGTACTAATATATACTCCATTATCAGTGGAGCATGAAATCAGTTCATTTCTCACACAATGCTAATTTCACATCTGAAGGGCAAAATGTAAATGGAGAGCGGGGTTTATTACATATGCCGCCTCTAATGGGAAATAACAGGGGAAAAGAGAGCAACAACAAAATGAGGGCATGGTTGGAATAAACGCAGATGTTGATTAAAACCGCTCTGAAAGAAGACTCTTTTTTTCCCTGGTCAGGACTTCTAACATGCGGACGTGTGTGTGTGTGTGTGTGTGTGTGTGTGTGTGTGTGTGTGTGTGTGTGTGTGTGTGTGTGTGTGTGTGTGTGTGTGTGTGTGTGTGTGTGTGTGTGTGTGTGTGTGTGTGTGGAGCCCGATCTCACTGAAATAGCACGGATTGGCCGGGTGGCCTTCTTCAACCTTAATCAGATTGAGATTAAAGTTGAAGAAGGCCACCCGGCCGAAACGTCCGTCTGTCTGTTGTTACACCTGCTGGGGAAAACTGAAATAAAACAAGAATCCTAACGGATAACGTGAGTTTATTCCTTCAGTGTATACCTTCCAGAACCGTGCACCCGTTACATCACTACATGGAACTATTCAACTGAGTGCTTGCTCTCGCTTTCTTCTTAAAGTTACTATTCCATACATACACACTTAGAAAACCCCAAAATATGTACATATTATACACTACTACTGTTTTGACCACGACAGAGGCGTATTGTACGCGACAGAGGCGTATTGTACGCGACAGAGGCGTACTGTACGCGACAGTGGTGTATTGCACGTACGGAATTGCCATTCCGTGCTATTTTGGGTGATGTCGGGTTTGACATTTCTTTTACGATTCTGTGCTATTGGGTTACAACGCGGACGGGGCTGAGGCTCTACCGAACTTGGCAATGCTCGACATGGCAACGTGCACGCTTTAGCGCGCTCTGTGGTGTCTCTCGTGGCTCAAGTTTGGTGGAGACGGCGCCCCTCCGTCACGGTCTATCTATGGGGAGGATTTCAGTGTAATATGTACGGAATTTGGGGTTTTCTAGGCGTGCATGTACGGAATTGCCAATCTGTGTTACAGTATGTCGCCGTGTTTGGGTGAGACCGGGTCGGGGTGTGTGTGTGTGTGTGTGTGTGTGTGTGTGTGTGTGTGTGTGTGTGTCACTGACTCCGTTCTGTCAGCAGGATGTGTTAAGAGGCAGATGGCATGTCACTGAGACCATCTGAATCAAGCACACAAAAGCTCACTATACTCTTGCGCACGCACGCACGCACGCACGCACACGGCACACACACGCACCCACCCACACACACACACACACACACACACACACACACACACACAGAGAGAGAGAGAGAGAGAGACACACACAGAGAGAGAGAGAGAGAGAGAGAGAGAGAGAGACCTCCACACACATGTGTGGAGGTGAGGTGAGGTGAGAAAATGCAGGAAAGGAGTAGGAGAGAAAAAGGAGGTTAACACTTGCATCGCCCCCTGGTGTTCATGTGAAATTACCGCAGGCAGCCAGGCAAAAAGTTGTACGAGCAGCAGCCGACATGTCTTCGTTTTCACAAACGGTAATATGGCGGGCGCGATGCGATCAAAAATCACTATTGAACGTCGGGCGGATTGGACAAAAACAACAACTTTGGAGTATTTCTCTGAGAAAACAAGCAGCAAAGAAACGACAATGAGTGGAACCGTATGGGGTGCGCGCGCATTGATCCTCATGATGGGAAGAACGTAGGCGCTGTCTAGCAGCCTGGGCAGCACGAAAGGTTAGTGTTGAGCTTCGGCTGCTTGGAATTGATATAAACCTTATAACCCGCCATATGATGGGTATGGCGACCTTCGGGGTAAAATCATCTGGTTATGAAGCGTCTTGGCATCATGAGCGTTAAAGTAACCCTGATGATTTTACAGTAATAACAGGCTCTGGCTCATGTGACCTCTGACCTTCACTCCATCCCATTCCACTGCTCCATTTCATCTCTCTCTGTCTCTAAAGGTCACTGTCCACATACACACCCTGTATCTCTCTGCAAATGACTAGCGCTACATGCTGTGTGTGTGTGTGTGTGTGCGTTTTAGAGAACTCAGTATGTGTGATTTATAATGCCACTAGATAGACACAATGGAAAAGAAGAGACACTAGCACACACGCACATCAGATGCAGGATCACACACACACACACACACACACACACACACACACACACACACACACACACACACACACACACACACACACACACACACACACACACACACACACACACACACACACACACACACACACACACACACACACACACACACACACACACACACACACACACACACACAACCGCAAAGTAAAATGACACAAGCATAGAAAGAAGCATGTGGTCTCTCATGGTCATGAAAACGCATGCACGCACGGCACGCACACATTTGCAGGCTATTCATCACATTCACTAACACAGTTAGCTACAGGGCAAATAAGGAAACAGCTGTTGTTGCAGCGGGGTGACATTCTTTCAGTTTGTTATACTTTTATGTTAACATATATCTGCAAGTCATGGAACCAAGGAGTAGAGAAAAGAGATAGAAAAGAAAAATAGAAATCACGTGAGGTCAACTACAGTAGGATAGACACACAAAGTGAAGGGACGGAGGGTGTAGAAAGAGACACAGAGGAGGTGGAAACAGTGTTCCACTGCATGAGCTGTGTCTTACTGTATTCTGTGGGAAACATCTCACTGTCAGGTCAAAATAAAGGCTGAGCAATTCATGTAAAGTTATATTGAATATTGGTAGCAGTGACAGGGGCCCTAGGCTGCTGGGGTAGCAGTGACAGGGGCCCTAGGCTGCTGAGGTAGTGACAGAGGCCCTAGGCTGCTGGGGTAGCAGTGACAGAGGCCCTAGGCTGCTGGGGTAGTGACAGAGGCCCTAGGCTGCTGGGGTAGCAGTGACAGGGGCCCTAGGCTGCTGGGGTAGTGACAGAGGCCCTAAGCTGCTGGGGTAGTGACAGAGGCCCTAGGCTGCTGGGGTAGCAGTGACAGAGGCCCTAGGCTGCTGGGGTAGCAGTGACAGGGGCCCTAGGCTGCTGGGGTAGTGACAGAGGCCCTAAGCTGCTGGGGTAGTGACAGAGGCCCTAGGCTGCTGGGGTAGCAGTGACAGAGGCCCTAAGCTGCTGGGGTAGTGGCAGAGGCCCTAGGCTGCTGGGGTAGCAGTGACAGGGGCCCTAGGCTGCTGGGGTAGTGACAGGGGCCCTAGGCTGCTGGGGTAGCAGTGACAGGGGCCCTAGGCTGCTGGGGTAGCAGTGACAGGGGCCCTAGGCTGCTGGGGTAGTGACAGGGGCCCTAGGCTGCTGGGGTAGTGACAGAGGCCCTAGGCTGCTGGGGTAGTGACAGGGGCCCTAGGCTGCTGGGGTAGCAGTGACAGGGGCCCTCCAGTACACATGTGTTGGGAATTGGCACAACACCTGAGAGGGTGATAATCTTGTGTTGTTTGGTCGGCTGCCATACTACATAACTCCTAGGGGCTGATATGGCAGCTGGCCAATCGACACAAGCTAAAGACGTGTCTTCCCAAGGGGTTATATGGCAGCTGACCAATCAACACGGCTAGCATGAAACCTCTTTGCTTAAGAGACAAAGAACATGTCAAACATGGACGAAACTCGGCTTCTTCGGGCTCCGTACACACTATTGAAACAAAATCGCTCTCTCTGTGCAATTCATTTTCAATGGGAGTCACTGGGTTTCACAGAGCAGCTCTGCTCCATGGCTGTGTTCTGCCCTCCTCCCCCCATGGAGCAGAGCTTCTCTGTGAAACCCAATGACTCCCATTGAAAATGACTTGCGAGCTGCTCTGCCCCCCCCCCCTCTCCCCCCGGAACAGAGAGAGCGATTTCGTTTCAATAGTGTGCACGGCACCTCGGACAGTGTGAAAGAATGGGACTCCCTCTTTCCCAGGTGTTTCACCCAGGTGTGCATGATTATATGCCTAAACCTAACCCTAACCTCACAAAAAACTAACTTTAATCGTAACCTCCCAAACACTATGCTGGCGAAAAGCAAACATTCTTTGTTCTGTACTTATATACATACAATTGTATGGTACAAAACACTGAAGTCCTTAAACCAGAAACCTAACCTTAACCCTAACCTCAGAGAAATGTTGTCTAAACCTAACATCAAAACCGCGTCCACCTGGGCGAAACACCTGGGAAAGAATGAGTCCCGTGAAAGGGTCTTACAAATCATATACTTTGTTTCCGATTTCGGTCCAACAGAGTCAAGGTGCCGATATTGTGCATGTCGGCTCACTGGAAAGACTGCAGTGTCAAAGCGTGGTCCGCAGGTACCCGTACCCTCATGATTCCTTGGGGGGCCGGGGGTTCCAAATGGCCCCTTACGGTTGCAGAGTGTACAAGTGGAACCAAATGGACCCCAGAGTTATGGGGGGGGGGGGGTCCATGAAATAAAAAAGAAACACTGTGCAACACTAAACAGAACAGAGCCTTATATAATTAGAATAATTGGTAAGACCTGTGAAGGAAGGAAGAGGCCCAATTTTGTTCCAATATGACTGCTGTGCGTAGAGCCTATTATCAACTGAGGAAACACTGGAGTTTGTCTACACACAAAGGAACCGAAACACATGGCAGACAGCAGCCACCAGCTTGTTGACAGACGTTGAAAGATGTTGAGAAAACTGACGCTGAGATCTAGGTCGTCCTCAGACGAGCCCTCCATCGTCGTTTCCAGTCATCCCGGTCCTCCATACATCTGGCCAGTTCGTTGGTGCTTTGCACTCCTGCATCGCTCTTGAGTACATCCACGTATGTTAGCGTGGGACGTCCTCGTGATCGCTGAGAGACTTGCTCCATCTCCGTTTAGCTGTTCTACTCGACGTCTGTCACGATCATGACATTTACTTGACGATTCATTGTCATTCAAATAATTGCAACTAACGATTTAATTGTAATCAATACTGGACATGGCCTCGTTTTTATTCTAATTGGTGCCGCCTTTGTGGTTGTTTAGTGTGATTTTGAGACCTACAGGTATATTGAGTGAATGGGATCATTACTCATCAAAGTCTCATCCACAAACGCATGTACATACTGTAAGCACGCACACACACACGCACGCATGCACGCACCATAATCACATGACAATCATTTCTAATAATACATGGCCACAGTGAAGTCGTTAATTTCAAGCTACTGCTACATTCCTGGTCTATCTGCTAGATAAGACTTTTCATCAACGGTCTGCTGGTGTCCTGTGTGTGTGTGTGTGTGTGTGTGTGTGTGTGTGTGTGTGTGTGTGTGTGTGTGCGCATGTGTGCATGCTATTCTGTGAGTATTCATGTGTTTGCTCATGTAAGTCAATAAAAATTACAGCAGGATGACTGTGTGCGCACGCACGCACGCACGCACGCACGCACGCACGCACGCACGCACGCACGCAGTCCGGTCATTGGTGGAGGGTTTAAGAGAGAGAGAGAGAGAGAGAGACACACACACACACACACACACACAAAACAAGGTAGGGACTGAGCTACACTTCCTAACCGTCTGCCCACTGTACCAAGACATCAGAGACATACATACCCATGGATTACAATCACCCAAGGAGAGTTTGAAAATCACGCAAATGTTTACATCCAAATTAATGCAAAAACATTTAAATACTGCTGTCAAGTTTCAAAAGTATAAAGCGTCTCCTATATGGATGTATAACTATCTCTGACAGAAAATCTTTTTATACTTTCACAAGATATTATTACTCAAAGGTGTTAATGTAACACAGCTCTGTTTACATGTTTATTTTATTGTTTTCTTCCGCTTTTGCTTTGGCAATGTAAACGTATGTTTTCTGATGCCAATAAAGCTCCTTTGAATTGAATTGAAAAGAGAGAGAGAGAGGGAGAGATCCACTGCGTGAAAAGAGGAGTTAACGGGCAATTACGGGAACTGTATTTTCCCCGTAAACCTCAAGTTTAGCAGCGTATACAGTTATACGGTAATATACAGGTGTGATGGTACAATTCGGGAGTTTACGGGAGTTTGTTAGAAAGTTTAACGGGAGTTTCCTGTAATATACACATCCGTATTCCAAGCTTTTTGCGCAGTGAGAGGGAGAGGGAGAGAGAGAGAGAGAGGGAGAGGGAGAGAGAGAGAGAGAGAGAGAGAGAGAGAGAGAGAGAGGGAGAGGGAGAGGGAGAGGGAGAGGGAGAGGGAGAGGGAGAGGGAGAGAGAGAGGGAGAGGGAGAGGGAGAGGGAGAGAGACTTAAGGCCTATTCATACTCCAGTTTTAGGTGATAAGGTGACCAGTGACCACCGAAAACTAGTACAACATGACGTCACTCTGCAGTGATAAGTGACTCACCGCTGCTCACCCAAAACACATCTCTGAGTGAAAAGGTCACCTCCAGCCCAACACACACAAATAGAAATAGAAAAAGCCATCTACTGATAGCCTGCATGAAGAGGTAAACACGCATGTCATTGTTCAATAACATCAATCCTGGGCTGGGCAATTTATTACCAAAAATATATCAAACCAATAACTGACTTAATCTCGCTCATTAATCGAATAATGGTGTGTTTAAAAAAATAATAATAAAAAAAAAATAAAAATCAACAAAATCGATTAGTCTGATTAACCACATACAGTATACCCTGTATTTTACTTTGTAGTACAATGGTGGTGTACAAAACTAGAGAAATATACTATATATAAATATATATACTGTATATGCACCATGTCTCTGTCTGTGTGTACGGCTGAAATGCACGTAACTTGAGAACCGTTCGCTCCGCCGACTTCAAATTCGACACACGCTTTCCACACCCCCACAGGGAGTGCAGTGCCCGGCGTTGAGTCCGTCGGAACCACGGTTGTCCAGAACCGCCACAAAGGGCCTCTTGCCCGGGTTCTGGACATGGGCCCCTGCCCAATCTCCATATATGGAGCTGGCCTGTTCTGACATCACAACACTCCATATTCGGGCATGCCTCCATAGGCATAAAGGACACAGAGAGACAGATACAGACATTTCCATATATGGGCATAAAAGGGACACAGACTGATGGGTGGAACGGGTACTCTGACACGGGTACAACGGGTATTGCATAGCCCGGTGGGGCATGGATCTCCCCATTGTTACTGACTCAGTGCACTACAGCCGGGCATCGGTCTAGTATATATAATTTTGTAAAGTAACTCATTATAAATACATATTTACATTGCTATGAGTCATCAAATTGGGTTCCAACAGTCTCTGTCCACCCACATATCACCCTGTCAAGCTTTCTGGCAAAAGCTCCAATAGAGCTTAATGAAATTGCACCCATAATTGTCCGTTAAGTTAATAAGAGATTAATCGCATCACAGAGACATTTCTTGGCCGAGCAAAAGCAACGCTTCCGTCGCTGGCAATGACACTCAATTAGAAACAAACGTAAACAAACAACATATTTTTGTCTGGTGTTGGGGGGGGGGGGGGGGGGGGGGTCTGAGAAAGTATTAGATTATCAAATAAACTAAATTATTCAGTGTAGCATCAAGACGGAGGCAAGTCAAGTGTCAACAAAGCATACCGGTTTTGCAATCTAAAAAGATAAAAAGGAACTTAATAACAATAGTTGTAATTTAATGGCAGTAATATAGTATCTCTGCTTGTACATTTATTTATTTTTTATCCCACATTTTTGTAACCACATTTCTTCACCTAGTGTAAATTATTATATCTAATGTAATCCTGGGCACTACACTCGCTCTGCCAACATGGGGAGAGCAACGGACTGACCTCCATAACATAGCCCTTAATCATAGAGAAAACCTACAGGGATGCCCCCTTAGTCAGCTGGTCCAGGGACTATATGTGACTACTGCCATTGGAAAAAAAAATATTTTTTGTTTTTTCGTCTCATATGAAAGCAGGGAATCATAGCTTCAAATTGACATATTGGTTGATCAGTTTGACCCACCAGTTTTGGAGATATGGCTTATAGAGTAATGTCAGAAAACAGCGAGTTGTGGTCCGTCAAAAAAACGACTTTTGACGCACTGGAAAAAGGAGGAGGCTCCTGCATTTAAGCATTGGCTAAATGAAATGACTAGTACGCTTCATCTTGAGAGAATAAGGTATTTCCTGAGAAACAGGGAGACAATTTGATAAGGTTTGGCTGCCCCTTGTCCATTACTTGAGTAGAAACAATTAATAGACAGGATACCACTGATATGGTTGACTGTACGACATTTTCTTTCAGATGTTTTCCATTTTTCAAATTACTACAACAATCTGTTCTCAATAAAAACATATTTGAAAAGAAAAAGAAAACAGCGAGTTGAGAAAACAGGCTTGAAAGGTTCACTCCTGTGGTCTCTAACATTACACCTAGCTACATGTTTAAGCATTTATTTCATATTTACACTTATTTCAGACATGCTCTAGTATGTGAAGAGTCTGCATATGCTATTAAATCATTTTGAAAAAAGAAAATCGAACCCAGGACCTTCTAGCTGTGAGGTGACAGCGCTATCGACTGCGCCACCGTATCCCCTTCCTGTGCATTGTTGAGTATAGTTGTTTTTTTGTCTTATTGTTTTTTTTGTCTGGTATATATATTTTTTTATCACATTATGCTGCGATAACACCTCAATTTCCCTTCAGCGATCAATAAAGTATATCTCATCTCATCTTTCATTTCGCCCCCTGTCCACATCAAAATGCTTTGCACATTACAAACAAATATTTGTGTATGGATGATCCCAAGAAAGTCTCTCGCTTATCTTTAGTTCTGCCCAACACTACAGTAGCCTGAGAGAGACTATCTGCCTTATGGGATCAATAAAGTCCATGACAGAGAGCCAGATAATGTCAAATGACTCGGACATGGAGGCAATGTGTAAGAGGTGTACAGGTCACATGGTGGGCTTTCTTCTATGGACAGGATGCTGAACCCTAAGCACACAACCTTTTATTTAGAAACAATATACAAATATAACGATATAGAACAAAGAGGAGATCCGGGCATCAGGGCCCTGATGAAGACCGTATAGGTCGAAACATGTCGGTTCAATAAAGTTTTCCTCCTTTTAACATTAAGTGTGCCCGGATCTCCTCTTTGTTCTATATCGATATATTTGTATATTGTTTCTAAATAAAAGGTTGTGTTATCCCGATTGATCCCAGGAGCACCTTTTTACTATTTTTACATTTGTTATACCTGCACACCTCCTGAGCACCTGGTTGCCTCCTTGCCTCTGCCAATATACAAATATAAGCCTATATATAGGCTATGGGAATGGGGCGGCAGTGACTCAGGGGTAGAATGGCTGGTAGAACAGCCAAACGAGAGGTTCCCAGTTCGATCCTGGGCTCCTCCAGAGTTTGTGTTGAAGTGAACCCCTAATTGCTCCCGGTGTGCCTTGCATGGCTTCCTCCTCGGTAACTGAATGTGTGTGTGAATGGGTGAATGTAATGCTCTGGATTAACATTTTCATGTCAAGGACCACAAATTAATATGCATTTGGCCACAGACTCTCATTTGCCTTTTTCAAGGTTTCTTTTGAAAATAACCAATGTATAAAGGGTTAGAGTGGTTAAACGTATTCTGATGCTATATTAACACATTTTGCTGGGCACCCCCTGGAGTCTAAAGCAGTGGTTCTCAAAAGCAGTGATTTAGACTCTATCTGGTTATTAGTGCAGAGGGAGGGGTTAATTGGGCCATTGCTGATGTGAGGTTAACTCCTCATGCTCAATAAAAGAACGCGGTCAATACTTGAGGTGTGCTTGGTTAAGACCATCAGCCCACACAATCCGAGGGAGTAGGCCACTGAAGTTTGGTCTGCGTGAAAGAAAGGACAAATCAAGCGCACTTCATCTGTCTCCAAAGTAACTGACCCTGGTCCTGGTCGATTAGAGCATGCCAATAGCCTCCTGGTTAGCAGCCATCCCGAGGCAGCCTCAATCCACAACGCAAATCAAACACTCCCTCATGCTCCCTCAACACTTAGCGTGTGGATGTGATGGGGGGGACGGGGCGGGGCGGGGCGGGGGGGCTAAAGGTATCCATGTTATCTCACGTTAAACGACCATACTGGCCTAAATACATATCATTGTCTATTCACAGCTTCCGCCATACATATGGTAAACATATTCATAAAAGATCTTGCCGTTAATTGCTTTATTTTCAGAGGTCACAGTTGTCATACGTCGGTTTACATTTGTTGTTTGTAAGTCATGAATTTACAGTACCTGAATTATTGACTCAATAATGACAGGTACTGTAAAACAAATTTGGTTCATGAAAAAATATTTTCCTCCAGCGACATGGCTAGGCTTTTCTAATCAATCCACACTTTAAAATGCATAAAACAACGCAACGTTACAGTAACTTAAGTTACTGTAAATTAAAATCAAAGGCACAATAAAGAATTGTTGAATTTCCACTGACTCGCCATATGGATGGATGGATTTGTTTTTACGTCCGGATACCCCCGTCCAGGACAGGCTTCAGATGCGCCTCCTCAGGAGACTTGGCTCAGATCTGAACCCATTTGATTTGACGTTATAGGAACCCGTGCCCTTGCTGACGTCGACCCCAGGCAGGGTTCGAACCCACAACCTTCCACTCTAACCATGAAGGACTATTAAAAAGGAGTAAACAGTCAGAACGTTAGCATGCCAACTCTTAAGCTTTGGACAGAAGCCCTAATTCTGTCCAATTCTAAGGATTATGACTAAAATGCACTGCCCACACACACGCAGGCACACAGGCACGCACGCACACACATGCACACAGTGAGGCTAAACCCCGCCTGTGGGAGGGATTCCTGCTATTGTCATCAGGGGTCCCCACCCGGTGTCATTCCTGACAGGATCCCAGATATATCTGTGTAATTACAACACACACCAGGCCTCTCTGGACAAATCCCTGCCTGCGCTAAAGCCTCCACACAGGGACGTGAATGGAGACGGAGCCTCCGTGGGGAGCAGAGAAGATACAGGGAGACCACAAGACACTGTGGAGAGAGAGGGGATGAACGCTGCTGTGTGATATGTGGGAGCAGGAATAGACCCATAGATGAGAGAAAGGAGAGCTAATAGACAGTGTAAGGGAAGATAAGGAGCAGGGGGATTAAATTTAGCTGCTAAAGAGAGGGATTGTTGGAATGTGAGAAATGGTTGTGGGGAGACGGAGACACATAGAGAGAGAGAGAGAGAGAGAGATTTAAAGGTACCTTTATTGAAAATTTCCGCACCTCAGCACCAAATCACATCATTACACATGCTTCATTAAAACTTACGAATAAATATTTAACATTAAAACGAGAGAATTAGTTCCCCATGCTCCCCCACCATACACAGCACCCCTCCCACAGCCCATGTTGCACCAAAAGTTTCCAGATTGTCCACCGTCCTGTAGTAGGCATGTTCTACCCTGATGCGGGCTGCCACCAGAGAGAGAGAGAGAGAGAGAGAGAGAGAGAGACACGATAGAGTCAGACAGAAAGAGAGGGAGATGCAACAGTGAGTGGTGGCTTAACCACTATACTTTATAAGACTATCATATGACAGAGAAATAGTAGATCTTAGATCTATATCTACTGTACATACATCATATCTATCTACTGAGAGAAAATCTCACCCATGTGAAGTGAGGGGTGTTCTTATCATCCTACATCATCCATTCATTGTCAACGGGAATTTAATCTCTGTGTAGGAGGCTGGAGCTGATTTGCTCGTCCACATATGATGGCACAATGCCGGTATTTAATGTTTGTGTTAGGACAAAAATCAACACTATAGCTGAATAGCGCCCCTCAAAAACTACAGAGATAGACAGAAAAAGAAAAACACACCCGTGTGAAGTGAGGGGCGCTCTTATCATCGTCAATGGGAATTTAATCCTAGTGTAGGACAAAAATTGCCGATTTGCTCGTCCACATAATGTAAGTTTCCCATTTATTGTCAATGGGAATTTAATGTTTGTGTAAGGCGACAATCTACACTAATAGCTAAAAACTAATAGCGCCTCTCAAAAAACACAAAACTAGAGAGAGAATTAGAGAGGACAGATAGTGAGGCCAGCTGCTGTGTAAAGCCACAGAGACACATATGGTCCAGCTTATGGATGGACCATGCTCGGTGTCAGCTACTGTACCACATATTGTGTGCATCTGTACCTCATACTGTGTGCATCTGTACCTCATACTGTGTGCATCTGTAGCATGCAGAACCATCGTGTCGTGAAAGACCCCAACTCCAGTCTTATCTATAGTCCATGCTTCAGCGAAAGAAAACTGACACTTAAGATTCCATGGGGATATTTTGGAGGAAATAGCTGGAGCCTGTACTGTACTGTACAAAGAACAAATCTGTCATTGGCGCTATATCTGGTAGAGGTGACACATCTCCCCATGCGCCTGGCATCCAGGACCATGGAAGAAGCCCACGCACAGTCAGTGGTAGCTATTGTAGAGCACCTTCAGACGGCCTTCACACAACACAGACAGCCAAAAGTGTTGATTTTGACAGCACATTTTGATGTTAGTCATAGTCATTTGAATACATTTTAATTTAGCTTTAGTCACATTTTTTAGTCAACTTAAATGTTTTAGTGTCAGTCTAGTTTTAGTCGACTAGATATCATACGATTTTAGGCAACTAAATCTACAGTTGATTTAGCCGACTATTTGAGCCACGGACCACCATTTGATGACATTTAGACTTGCTGACACAAAACTAAAGAATTTTGTTATCGTTGGATAGGATTTGTCCACAATTCCATTCTCTAATAATATAGACGTCTTGTGTATTAAGTAATGCAGATGATTTAACTCTTGAGAGCTTAAACGGGTCCATTTGGTTTCGGAATGGTGGATAAAGGAGACGAAATGCACCATTTATGCGTCACATAACATGCACTGTACTGTAGACGTCTCCTCACTTCTATTTTGGCTTACTAACACTATTCTCCTACACCACCGGCTCCCAAGCAATGGAACCAGTTTTGGGTCACAAACCCATATGTCAGGGAAAATATTCCCTTTTTACGTTTCTTACAAATACTATATTTTTTCCCCAAAACATTTTTCAAAATCGTTTCCTGATAATTTTGAAAAAATAAACTCAAACTTTTCGCAGAAGGTCGATGCACACCTCAAAGGTTGGTGACAGATCCGTAGTAAAAAGGTGCAAATGTTCATTAGGGGAACTGTACGCAGCCCAGGAGTGGCCATTGAGAGAGAACTTGAGCGCTCAAGTTAATAATTCCATTTTTTTCTCTTTCAGTGGACACTCAGTGGCTCCGTAAATCTCTGATAATACAATCTAAGAAAAAGGTCCCACACACTGTCTGGAACTTAAAAAATGTTGCTCTTTATTAGGTCGACGTTTCGGTCGTTTGACCCTCATCATCAGGTCTGTTTTGATTCTCCAGCTGAAAAGGCTTGGGAAACTGTACTACTACCCAGCATCTATTACAACTGTATGGCAGTGGCAGGCCATCCACTCACACCCTCTGCTACTGTACATTTGTGTGGCAGTGTGGAAAACACTGGGTGGGATATAATATGTCATGATCCTGCATGATATATAGCTGAATCTGCAGTCTCCAGCCTAGGGACAGATACAGTATGCTGCGAGTTGAGAGCAATATGATTGTGAATCCAGTCAAATTGGACTGCAGTTGAACCCAGAACTATCACATTCTGTCAGTGGGAGTGGGATCGCTTTTACGCAGGCACGCACACACACGCACACACCCAACCATGCATGCACTTGTGTGATGTTCTTACCGAGCACACACACACACACACACACACACACACACACACACACACACACACACACACACACACACACACACACACACACACACACACACACACACACACACACACACACACACACACACACACACACACACACACACACACACACACACACACACACACACACACACACACACACACACACACACACACACACACACCCCTTCTCAGAGCGTCTGGCAGTAGATACCCAGCCAGGGACAGTGTTTCTGAGTCAACATCTCCATGGCGACAGGGAGGAGATGCAGAATGCTGCATGGCAGGCATCCTGTCACTCATGGGAGTTCATGTGTGAGATTGAGTTTACAAACAACGCTTACATTTCCTCTGTCAGGTGGAACCCTTGTATGTCCCAGAACGGATACCTCTCAGGAGAGAGAGGGAAAAAGAACTGCGTTCCAATGGATCCAATGTAGTTAAATATTTAGTTCCAAGCTCTTGTTAATAGCTCATTTGATTGGTTTGATATTATAAAACCCTCAGACACACTTAACCACTTTCACTTTCCAAATGTTTTAATAATAGCTAAAATATAGCGGATATAATACAAACTGTTGGCACAGGGCATTAGCCATTCATTTACCAAAAGACAAACAAACAAGATATTAGGTTTCTGCCCGAAGGTGGAGAGAGAGAGAGAGAGAGAGAGAGGATGGGGGAATGGAAGATAGGCCTACTGTAGGGAGGGAAAGACTGGGAGCGGTACAGACAGAGAAATAAGACACAGTAACAAATGGAGAAAGCGATGATGAGCTGGGTCTCCCCAGCATGCTACTGTAGTTACCAACAAATGGACACTCAGAGTGTACAAACTTGTCCATTTGGTTCCATGTGTAGTTGTACACTCTCAGTTAAATTAACACTGAGAATCTTGCTGTGCAGATTAAATGGTAAATGGTGCATTTATATAGCGCCTTTATCCAAGGCGCTTTACATAGATTGTGCATTACATTCACCCATTCACACACACATTCATACACCGATTGCGGCGGAAGCCTTGCAAGGTACCAACCAGCACATCGGGAGCAATTTGGGGTTCAGTGTCTTGCCCAAGGACACTTCGACATGTAGACAGGAGGAGCCGGGATTCGAACCGCCGACCCATGGATCATTGGACGACCTGCTCTACCTCTTGAGCCACAGTCGCCCATTGGGGCCACAGAGATAAAGAATTGTCCTATACACTACATATCAAACTGGGGGTCATTGAAATTAACAAGTTTGAGAATAACTGTTCCACGTGTGAGGTTCAATTGTTCTGTGAGTTCTACTGTAGGCCTACTGTGAGTACGCTACTAATATCATGCTTGCACCCCCTTTCATCATCCCGTCTTTCTGTGTCTCATTATCTCACTCACAAAAAATGATCGCATGCGCGCGCGCACACACACACACACACACACACACACACACACACACACACACACACACACACACACACACACACACACACACACACACACACACACACACACACACACACACACACACACACACACACACACACACACACAATTCCCATTGACAATGAATGGAGAATTTATGTCATATGTGTCTGAACAAATCGACATGTTACGTCATGATGATGTACGATGATAAGAGCGCCCCTCACTTTACACGGGTGTGATTTTTGGACCAATCAACAGCCTTATGGTGCCATAACGCCCATTCCCTCCCATCGAATGGCCGCGGTCAGATTGGACGACATCGTTAAAGATTCAGTGTCACCGATTGGTCGTGATCCATCACCGTTCCATTGGAACAGTGTCACAATCATTCAAGCTGATGTTTTCTGGGAGACTTTTAGAGGCAGCACTAGGTGTAAATCCAGACTCAAAAACATGAGTCCAGCTCAATCAAATTAAACACACTGTCCTTGTGGTTGTGGACAGTCAAATCAATATCTAGTATGTGCCTCATCGACAGTATTATCATTATACTTCTCTGATATCTGATCGATCAAAAAGTGTCAAGTCAATTCTAAAACTTCAGTCAGACACACATTGTGTAAACGTAATGTATCCGAGGTGGGTTACATCAGGTTCAGATTCACTAAGATGAATTAAGTCTGATGTGGACTCTTGAAGGATTTACAATTTACAAGGATTAAAAATAAAACATAAATGTCATCAATGATTTACCTGTATATTGATTTCCAGCTCTGTGCTATTGTATGCTCTGTTTTATATTTTATTGTCTCTTTTCATTGTTTTATATTGCTATGCTCTACTGTCTTGTTTCACTCTGTTCAGCACTTTGGTCAGCTTTGGCTGTTGTAAAGGTGCTATACAAATACAGTTTGATTTGATTTGATTTGATACAGTAGTAGGCTATATAAAACAATAAATGTCATAATTAAACAGTCAAAACAGCTATCCTTAGGGTAGCTACGTGATGATTTTTTCAAATCCATTCCCAATGGTCCACAGGCAAATTTTACACAATGTAGCCTATAACAATTAATTTACATTAACATAGGCAACATAAATAATCCAGTTCACCACTATTGGTAATATTTCAAGCAGGCCTATTGGTAGTAGCCTAATGGCTGTTTAGTCATGATCATTTGTAAATATCTGTAAAATATATTACGGTAAGACTATGCCTTGGCTTACCCCTTGTATGTCTCAGTGTGCGGGGCCATTTACTCTATCAGAGAGTGAAGGTAATGAGAAACAATGGGCCACAAGATTTGTTCTGCTCACTCTTAATACATCTAGCTCATTTAGCCCTGTCCAACTAGAACCGCAGTTCAGTCAAATGCAGTCCAAACTCCAGACCATGCAATACATTATTCTGCTTATATGTCAGATACATTCTAATTCGTTTCACTTTTGCTCAGTCCATTGTTCCCATTCCAGTCCACACAAGTGACACAATCCCTGCTTTGCTCAACGTCATGATGGAAAGTCCGTCCGTGACTCTACGGCCTGCATGGGACTGACAAGCTGCCATGTGTAGCACTTAGCTGTGACACACGCACTGGGAATACAGACTACCACGGGTAGTACAAGACTGACAATACAACTACACCACTGGGAATACAGACTACCACGTGTAGTACAAGACTGACAATACAACTGCACCACTGGGAATACAGACTACCACGGGTAGTACAAGACTGACAATACAACTACACCACTGGGAATACAGACTACCACGGGTAGTACAAGACTGACAATACAACTACACCACTGGGAATACAGACTACCACGTGTAGTACAAGACTGACAATACAACTGCACCACTGGGAATACAGACTACCACGGGTAGTACAAGACTGACAATACAACTACACCACTGGGAATACAGACTACCACGTGTAGTACAAGACTGACAATACAACTGCACCACTGGGAATACAGACTACCACGTGTAGTACAAGACTGACAATACAACTGCACCACTGGGAATACAGACTACCACGTGTAGTACAAGACTGACAATACAACTGCACCACTGGGAATACAGACTACCACGTGTAGTACAAGACTGACAATACAACTGCACCACTGGGAATACAGACTACCACGTGTAGTACAAGACTGACAATACAACTGCACCACTGGGAATACAGACTACCACGTGTAGTACAAGACTGACAATACAACTACACCACTGGGAATACAGACTAGCACGTGTAGTACAAGACTGACAATACAACTGCACCACTGGGAATACAGACTACCACGTGTAGTACAAGACTGACAATACAACTGCACCACTGGGAATACAGACTACCACGTGTAGTACAAGACTGACAATACAACTACACCACTGGGAATACAGACTACCACGTGTAGTACAAGACTGACAATACAACTGCACCACAAGATGCAACCGCTTATTCAACAGGTTCTCAAAGTGGTACCCGTTTTATTTAATGTTGTCATTATTGTCAAAATATTGAAAAATATTGAAAAAAATAATAAAAATCACACCCGTGTGAACTGAGTGGTGTAAAGTCTTATATAGACTGATCAGCTGTGGTCTGACGTAATGTCTGACGTAATGAAATCACACCTGTGTGAACTGGGTGACCATAGCAACCATGCTCATTTTTTGGTACGAACAGACAGACAGACAGACACGTAAACTAACAAAGCCAGTTGTAGGAGTGGTTTACACCACTCAATAATAACAGTACAATTAGCCAGACGTTTTAGGATATTTTGGGAGCCCAGCTTTGTGTCTGTGTGTACCATGGAAATGATGTGATTGGCTGAGCACGGAATGTGATGTATGATGATAAGAGCGGCCCTCACTTCACACAAGTGTGATTTTTAAGGGGCACTAGCACCCTTCTATAAACAGCTTTTGTCCCCACACGTCTCAAGATTTGCCATTGACAATGAAAGGGGAATTCCGGTCAAATGTCCGCTAAAACTTGTACATCTTCCCCATTGACATTGAAGGGAAGATGTACGTCATATGTAAAATCAGCCAACCAATCACAGGCAACAGGCATTCTGATTGGCCAGTATGAGATGATTCATGATGATGTATGTAAACGATGTCATATGTAAACGAGCCAATCGGCTAACCAATCACCTGTTGGTGGGAGCGCTTGGCCAATAAGGGACCACCTTATGTACCTTATGTAGCAATGTCAGTGCTAACATAAATTGATGTACGATGACAAGCAGAGCGCCCCTCATTTCACTCGGTGTGATTTTTACAACTATAATCACATATGTGATGTCATCGTTTGACAACGTCATGATGTAGAATAGGCTACAAAGTGCAAAATATAACTGTGCAGATGCATATCTGCGTATCTCCACGGTAAATCTCAACAAGGCACTCCACTGATCATCATCAACTTCCTCCGGGGTTTGATCAAGTCTAAGCCAAGGCCTTCCAATACGGTTTATATCAGTAAGACTCTTGCACACATGGGAGCTGTAACTGACGATGAAGTTATTCAAAGACGTCTCCTGATTAATGGGGACGGAGCTGGAGATGATCGACGTATCAATTGTCTCCTGAAGAGCTTCATCACGTGGTGCCACTCACCACATGGGGCCGCGGAGGAAGGCTTCACACAATACCAGAAGATGCTCGCCACGTTAGCCCAATGTGAGTTCTCCATGGGGAAGACACTGATGGTCTACAACATGAACCTCCGGGAGATGGAGAATTATGAGAAAATATACAAGAATGTGGAAGAAAACATCACGTCTGCACACGAGAAGATATCGGAATGCAAGAAGGAGATTCAGGGGGCCAAGAGAATCGTCAAGAATCGTCAAGAATACGATGGACTGGCCAAGGTCATTCGGCAGCATCCAGATCGACATGAAACACTAAAGCAGTTGGCGGCACTCGACAAGGAGCTTCAGCATCTTTCCAACATCAACGACAACGTGGATGCAAAGCTGGAGTTGAGGAAGAAGCAGTTCCATATGCTCCTCATCACCATCCAGGAACTACAGCAGACATTGGAGAACGACGAGAAATTGGACAATGATGAAGGCCTTCAGGAAGCCCCCATGGATACTAGTGGTGAATGCCATGAGAAGTCAGACAGTAATGAAAACAATAAAGAAGACCCCATGGAGAATGGTGAATGTGTTGCAGAACTGCATTAGTTCTCCTATTTTTGAGCGGTGCTAACCGCTCCAATGGGTCGCTTTGTTTGTATGTCTAGTCCGCCCCCTGTGACGTTTTTGAGGGGCGATAGCACCTCCTATGTCCAGCTTGTAGTGCAGGGTTCCCCAATAGGCGGCCCGCGGGCCATTTGCGGCCCGCGGAGCGCCCCCTGGCGGCCCGCGGAAGAATTTCAAAAAAAAAAAAAAGTCAAAATATGGCCCTCGAGGAAAATTAATTGGGGAACCCTGTTGTAGTGTGTGTGCAAACACAAACGTTGTCCTAACACAAACATTAAATGCCATTGACATTGAATGGACAATTTTGAGTGTTTGTGTAAACACAAACATACTGTAGAAGACGAAGGTGAGGATGCAAATTCTGATTGGCCGGAATGAGATGATGTATGATGATGTACGATGATAAGAGCACTCACTTCACATGGGTGTGATTTTTTTAAATAATAAAGTTAATAAAAAGCATGCCCACTCGGGGCGTCATGTGTGGGGTGGCATGTCATCTATTCATTGTATGAAACAATATTAGTTACATGATGTATTTATATCGGCCACATGATGTCATATGTTGTTATTTAGTGCTCTAAACAAACAGTTTTCTGAAAAAGCTATGTTTCTATGTCAGTCGTTCTTCGATTTTTCAAAAATAGCAGACCTACAAGCTCGTAGCGCGCCACTCGGTGGCGCGCTATGAGCTTGTAGATCTGCTATTTTTCAATAGCTAAAGTACAACATAATGCTAACACCAAAATGGGTTCCCGCCCAAAATGGGTTAAAGTCCATAGACTTGGCTGCCATATGATGTAATCTTCAAAAGCCATGGATTGGAGGGGCTAGCGCCCCTCAAAAATATAAATTTGGTGAATGAATTTGGTGCGTCGTAAATACTGACAGAATGGTCCCCAAGTAAACAGGTACAAATGTCTAGTACTGATGTCACAGATGACTGATGTCATCCACTGGCCTCTGTGCCAAATCTCAGCCAAGTCACCAGGAACATGGGGGATTTTGGCAGCAAGATTAAACTAGTGGCCAAATCTGGTATTTCAAGCTTAGCGTATAAGCACCAAGTGGTTCCCAGACCCGTAAAGGAGAGTGGACTTGTTCTGGGGCCCAGGCTGTGCTGCAGGGCTGAGCAATTTTTATTGAAATGAATGGCTGGGGATTTTCCATCCATACTCTAGTTTTTAATATAGCTCTATGGTTTCATGGTTTTCACCCACACAATAACCTAGGCAACGCTGGGAAAAGAAGCTATTGCATGGAATAAATTTCACAAATTCAACAGATATGGAGATGACTGACATCATAATAGTGACATCATAGACTGCTCTGCAGTTTGTTTTTGGTTTTTGCACGCATGTCCATGCATTTGAATGTCATTGTATATTTTCTTTGAGTGGTGTAAACCACTCCTACAACTGGCTTTGTTAGTCTGTCTGTCTGTCTGTGCAGACAAAATGAGCATGGTTGCTACGGTCACCCAGTTCACCCGGGTGTTATTTCATTACATCAGACATTACGTCAGACCACAGCTGATCAGGCTATATAAGTCCTTACACCACTCAGTTCACACGGGTGTGATTTTTAATGGGACGATCTACAAGCTAAAAATGCTCCGATTGCTATGATTTGATATGTTGTGAGCTTGTAGATCATTCGATAATAAAGTCTAAACATAATATGGCTTAGTGTACCAGTGTGTGTGTGTGTGTGTGTGTGTGTGTGTGTGTCTGTGTGTGTGTGTGTGTGTGTGCGCACGCGCGTGCATGCGTGTGTGGTTGCAGGTTCATCCCAGGGGAGAGCTCAGAGGTCATATTTCTCTTGCCGCCTCTCCTTTTCTTTCCCTTTCAGCATTCTGTCCATCCTCACTTCAGCGTCCATTAGCCTGTTTAACATCCTCTGCTTCAGTTCGATTGCATTCGATTCCCTTATACCTTCCTCTCTCTTTCTCTCCTTGGTTGTCCTGTTACGTTATGTACACATAATCATGGTGGACGCAAAGACCTAATATTTGAAATTAACACTATCTCTTCTTCATACCGCTTCTTTTTGCTAGTTCTCTCGCTCTCGCCATTCTGCCCACAACACACAGTGGAGGGTGTGTGTGTGTGTGTGTGTGTGTGTGTGTGTGTGTGTGTGTGTGTGTGTGTGTGTGTGTGTGTGTGTGTGTGTGTGTGTGTGTGTGTGTGTTTTGAAGGTCTGCACAGTATAATTCAGACTCGGATAGATAAATCGATATTTTCATATCCAGCCCACACACCTCCCACTAAATGGACACTTTAACCTAAAGCCTCACTGAGAGGCTCGGAGAGAAGAGTGGATATCAGAATAGATTAGACAGGAAGGAGAATAGAAGAAAAATCTAATGCACAAATGGTTGAAACTTATAGTAGTACAGTGCACCTTTTGGGTATTCTCATCAGCAGTTGTACATGTACTAACGTGGATTTGACCTGTTATTGAGAGAGTTTTATAAAAAGGTAAATAAGCTTAGGGCCTACTTTTTGAGTGGTGTAAACCACTCCTACAACTGGCTTTGTTAGTTTACGTGTCTGTCTGTCTGTCTGTCTGTTCGTACCAAAAAATGAGCATGGTTGCTATGGTCACCCAGTTCACACGGGTGTGATTTCATTACGTCAGACATTACGTCAGACCACAGTTGATCAGTCTATATAAGACCTTACACCACTCAGTTCACACGGGTGTGATCTTTCCTTTACCTGGGAGAGTTAAGGCTTATTCATAGTCCACTTCTATGTGATGAGGTGACCACCTTTTTACTTTTCATCACCTAAAAATGGACTATGCACAGAGCTCAAAACAGATCATGGGCGCGGGTTGCCATGTTTCGCTGCTTGAGAGCGTAAGGCTTTGTGGCAGCATACTGGCACCGTAGCCTATAGTATATTTGGTACTTGCTTATTTTCAAAAGGGTGCTGGCAGGGTTACATGCTGCCTCCTCCAAGCTGACAGCCCACGCAAGGCCGGATCATATCAGGCATTCCAATAGAAAAGTAGGCCAGCACAGATTCAATGGAAAAAGGCCTGGCTGTGTGGCTACACTGCTGCCAACATGTAGGTATGGTACTCTCTATGATAATTCACAACATAGTGAACCATTTTGTAAAAGAGGGTTTTGGTTACAGTTCTGTCCGCTGGTGTGGTGTATTTGGGTTTGGGCTCACTTTCAATATAATAACTATTGAATAGAGGAAGGGAGCGCTGCCGTGGTCCTTTGTTTGTTGAACTGAATACAGGTGCTCGTTGGCGAGGTTAAATCATAACGTAACAGAAGAGGATCCAAGGCACTCTGTTCCAGTGAGGTGGAAAAAAGCCTTTTTTAAGTGGTGAAAAAAAGCCCTTTTTAGTGAGGTGAAAAAAAGCCTTTTTTAAGTGAGGTGAAAAAAAGCCTTCCTTTTTTTTGTAATGTTCTTTGCCATGCCTTAACTCTTAAATTGGTCCTTTTTTTGTAATGTTCTTTGCCATGCCTTAACTCTTAAATTGGTCCTCTTTTTGTAATGTTCTTTGCCATGCCTTAACTCTTAAATTGGTCCTCTTTTTGTAATGTTCTTTGCCATGCCTTAACTCTTAAATTGGTCCTCTTTTTGTAATGTTCTTTGCCATGCCTTAACTCTTAAATTGGTCCTCTTTTTGTAATGTTCTTTGCCATGCCTTAACTCTTAAATTGGTCCTCTTTTTGTAATGTTCTTTGCCATGCCTTAACTCTTAAATTGGTCCTCTTTTTGTAATGTTCTTTGCCATGCCTTAACTCTTAAATTGGTCCTCTTTTTGTAATGTTCTTTGCCATGCCTTAACTCTTAAATTGGTCCTTTTTTTGTAATGTTCTTTGCCATGCCTTAACTCTTAAATAAAAAAGGCTTTTTTTCACCTCACTGGAACAGAGTGCCTTGGATCCTCTTCTTTTACGTTATAATAACATGCTATTTGGGCCTTGGTTATTTGTTCTAGCGCTATTAGGACAATATACCTTTTTTATGTATCCCCAATTACCATCAATATGGTTGTTTTGCCAATTCCAACTGAACGTTGAACTGCAGTACACAACACCTGTCACTGATAACCACCCGTCTTGGGAAGGTTGTACTGTAGACCAGTGGTTCTCAAAGTGGGGTTTGAAGAAAACTCCAGGGGTCCTTGGGGGGTTCTAGAGGTCTGCAGCTGAATGATTGGCAATTAAGAGAGTGTACAAATGGAAGCAAATGGTCTGTTATGGGTTCCATTTGTCCACAAATGAAAACGTTTGAGGATCACTGGTGTGGACTGTGGAGAGACATACCTGATACTGTTTCCGATAACTTGCGTATCGATTCATACCGAGTACCTACTGTAGTGTGTACTTTAAACAAATGTAGGACCCCTCTCAAAGTGGGGTCCAGGGACTCTGTGTTCCTTGAAGGTGTTCCAGATGGTATGGTATGGTATGGTAGTCTGTAACTCTGAGAGTGTGCAAGTGTTGTACACTCTCAGAGTTATGGGGTCCTTGAAATGTAAAAGTTTGAGAACCACTGGTCTATCTAGGAATAAATAGAAAATACATACATAATTTTTCAGTGTCCAGCTACAAGTTAGTGAATAATATTGTAAATTGTACAGTGAGAGTATAAGAATTCAAAATACAAAATAATTGATTCGTGTAAATTACATATCTTCAAGTGATACATTTACGTGTAATCGGAATAGCATAGACTGGCATACAGTACTCTCGGCGAGTACCATTTTAGGCAGTATCGGCAGCTTTTCCGATATTGGAACAACTCTAGTCGGTACTAGTGCTGCAAAAAGAACACAACCCCCTGTCGGCTTAAACCATTTTGGGGCGGGAACCCCTTTTGGTGTTAGCATTATGTTATGCTTTAGCTATTGAAAAATAGCAGATCTACAAGCTCATAGCGCGCCACCGAGTGGCGCGCTACGAGCTTGTAGGTCTGCTATTTCATAGCTTTTTCAGAAAACTGTCAGGATGTAGAAGACATTTTTCGAATCTGATCTCAGGTCAGAATGGGTTAAATTTCCACCTGAAAACAACTGCCCGTTGTGCTTGTTGGAGCGCCCGGCCAAAACAGGAGGCACCGAGGAGGAACTGAACACCAGGTGGGCAGGAACTTTACCGTTGTGACACCATGTTCTTATAGTAAAATGGAAGATATAGCCTTCTAATGACAATTTAATAGTCAAAATCAGATCATTGAGTATGCAGCACACATACCATCTCTCTCTCTCTCTCTCTCTCTCTCCCTCTCCAACCCTCTATCCATACCCAGTCTGTCTTTGTCCTACAGCCGCTTTCTCTCATTTGAATCCTGTTTTCTCTCTCTCTCTCTCTCTCTCCCTTTCTCTCCGTTTCTGTCCATATCCTCTGCTGCAGTTGAGGTGTCTTGCAGGGAATACTAATGAAAACACTTCAGCTCCACCATACATTATGACACTGTGTCTGTGATATGTTGAGGCGCTGCATGGGCTTCCATAATGCCCCTATTGACTGTGTACAGAGTCAGACTACAGAGTAGTGTACACACACATAGAAACACGCATGTAAAGCAGAGACACGGACACATGTAAGCAACAATTAATCACATACACACGCACGCACACACGCACGCAGGCAGGCAGGCACGCACGCACGCACGCACGCACGCACGCACACACGCACGCACGCACGCACGCACGCACACACACGCACACAATACACATTGCACACCTCACCAATTCTGCTGCTCATACGCTTGTATTTCTGCCAATGTCAGCACACAGTAACAGCCAGATAAGTCATTGTTTACACAGTATAACGACCTAATGAAGATAATTAATTAGGAAGAAAGTGAGTCAATATGCAATGTGCGCATGTGTCTGTGACATTATTGGCCTCCTCACAGCATCCACGAGGGAGCGTACTGTATACCAGCACACTATATGTGTACAGACTATTCAGGTGTCTTTGGATGTGCCGTCTATCATACAGTACAGTTCAAGCTTACGTTAATCAGGTTACAAATACCACTAATGAGTAATCCCTATAGGGATGTACAATATATTGATCATCTTATTTGGTATTGGCCAACTAATTGCTTAACGGCCTTAACCCTATGTACTTTGTCTATAACTCAGTCCTCCTGTTACCCTGTTACTCAACACCAGATGTCTTCGAAGAAAATAGGCGATTTACAAGCTCTATGAGCTTCTAGATCTGCGGTTTTCCCTGAATGTTTGCCTATTTTTGTCTACAGAAAACTAGAGATGTACAATACATGTAGTAATATTAATTGGTTTTGGCCAATAATTGCTTAAACATGTGCTATCAGTATTTCCTGTACTGTACTGTACTGTACTGTACTGTACTGTACTGTACTGTACTGTACTGTACTGTACTGTACTGTACTGTACTGTACTGTACTGTACTGTACTGACAAGATGACACAGTCATTATATGTTGATGACAGGCTTTGATGGGAAGACAAAAAAGTTATGTTTTCAACTTTTAAATCTAAGTCGGTGGGGGCGGCAGTGACTCAAGAGATAAGAGCGGCCGCCTTAGACCCACAAGGTTCCCAGTTCAAACCCCATCATGTCAAAAGTGTTCTTGAGCAAGACCCTGAAGACTGAACCCCTAATATATTATAACAGTTAACCGCCTCCAAAGAGCAGGTTGGCGCCTCGGCTGCTTCTGCCATGGGTGTGTGAGTGTGTGTGTGAGTGGGTGAATGTAACGCACATTGTAAAGCACTATGGATAAAGGCACTGTAGCAAGGCCGACCATTTACCAAGTAATTTGTGCTCATTCCTCCAGTGAATTGCAGACACTTTAGTAATGCACCGGGACAGGGAAATAGGCAGGGTTTTTCCAGACCTGTGCACTAAGCCTCACAGTATGATACAGTATGATAGGTATAAACTCCACTGGTGGAAGTGGGGTCCACTGTCCAGGACAGGGACCATCAGGGCAGTATTATGCGTGTCTTAAGTACCAGGTCTTATTACTTAACTTAAGACCTGGAGGCGTGGTCAATGCCATTTGGCTATTCTGAGTGGCCAAATGGCATTGACTTCCAGACTTCCAGACTTCCCAAAACAAACTGGTCAGGCTCCTACTTGATCTAGCCCCCCGAACCCACCTCACCCCTGCCCACTTCGACAGGCTGGAATGGCTTAGGGTCGACGACAGAGTACAGCAACTTGCAATGGGTCTGGTCCACAAGATTCGATACACCACCAAGATACCCATGTACCTGTCTAGATACTTCCTTAATGTTAACGAAGTCCACACCCACAACACCAGAGGGAGTGCAACGAACCATGTACAACCCAGATTCGGCACAAACAAGGGACTAAATTCTTTTCGCTCCTATGCCACCAAAATGTGGAACGCCCTACCAACTGTCATTAAGACATGCGAATCCCTTGACTCCTTCAAAACCGCTCTCAAAGGGCACCTACGGATGGCTGCAATTCGAAACTGGCCCCCGTAAAATCTG
Organism: Electrona antarctica; assembly: GCF_951216825.1. Lineage (NCBI taxonomy): Eukaryota > Metazoa > Chordata > Actinopteri > Myctophiformes > Myctophidae > Electrona > Electrona antarctica. The sequence continues at coordinate 13,477,487 of NC_136805.1, forward strand.
AATCCCCCCCCCCCGCCCCCCCCTTTTTTTCCCCTCACTGTATATATTTCTTTTCCCTTTTTACCTCCTTTTTGATGAATTCTTTTTTGATGAATTCCTGTTCTGTCTATAGAAGTGTCTATTTGTACGTCTCTAAATGTTTTGATGATTTGAACATGGTGGACCCTGTTGGAAACAAGTGTAATGCTTAATTGGGTCGTCCACTCACAGTTAACAGCCTTTGTATTGAGTTTGTGCTTGAAATGTACTGTAATTCTGCAAACTGTTAATAAATTCTTCAATCAATCAATCAATCAATCAGATGTTCGCGTTCCTCTGAGGAACTTGCTCAACTCCATCCAGTGTGTCAGAGACACGGTCAGAGGTAGGACACGTTTAGTCACAAACAGCATGGCGTTCACATGCATGCTAACGCAAATCTGCTAACTAGCTCTATACAGTTTTTAGTTTTTAAGAGGGCCTGAAATGTGTGTCTGTCCATAAACAGACAAACAAACTAATACATATATGCATTCATTTCGGCGGTAGTTGGTAACCTTTACTAAACCACTTGACAGTTACTAGACTGCTAAAGGTCCTTTAGCAGTCTAGTAACTGTCAAATGGTCCTGAATCAAATCTGTCTGTCTATATCAAGTCTTGTCGGTCTTTCTCTCTCTGTCTGTCTGTCTTAGTTGTCTTAATTCGAAACTGGCCCCCGTAAAATCTGAATCCCCCCCCCACCGCCCCCCCCCCTTTTTCCCCCTCACTGTATATGTTTCTTTTCCCTTTTTACCTCCATTATGATGAATTCCTGTACTGTTCTTTGTCTATATAGAAGTGAACCATGTACAACCCAGATTCGGCACAAACAAGGGACTAAATTCTTTTCGCTCCTATGCCACCAAAATGTGGAACGCCCTACCAACTGTCATTAAGACAAGAATCCCTTGACTCTTTCAAAACCGCTCTCAAAGGGCACCTACGGACGGCTGCAATTCGAAACTGGCCCCTGTAAAATCGGAATCCCTCAAACACGAACGCAAGGACAACACAAGAGACGGTCGCGGCCACACAGCCAACTCAAGGTATGGCCACTGAGCCAACTTGGGGACCCAACGCAAGGACAACACAAGAGACGGTCACGGCCACACAGCCAACTCAAGGTACGGCCACGGAGCCGACTTGGGGACCCGACGCAGCTCCTCCAAGGAAAACAAACAAATTAACGGAGCTGAACGTGAATCCCCCCACCGCCCACCCCTTTTTTTCCCCTCACTGTATATGTTTCTTTTCCCTTTTTACCCTTTTTACCTCCTTTATGATGAATTCCTGTTCTGTCTATAGAAGTGTCTATTTGTACGTCTCTAAATGTTTTGATGATTTGAACATGGTGGACCCTATTGGAAACAAGTGTAATGCTTAATTGGGTCGTCCACTCACAGTTAACAGCCTTTGTATTGAGTTTGTGCTTGAAATGTACTGTAATTCTGCAAACTGTTAATAAATTCTTCAATCAATCAATCAATCAATTGATCACGCCTCCAGGTCTTAAGTTAAGTAATAAGACCTGGTACTTAAGACACGCATAATACTCAGGATCCTTGAAAGGGTTTCAGGGGGGTCCCCAACATTTTTTTTTTAAAATGTTGACAAATGTTCTATAATGGAGAACAAAATGCACAGAATGGGTCTCCATGGACACAATTTGGGGGTCCTTGACATGCACATCTTTGAGAACCTCTGCTACTGGTTGCCATAAATAGAAGGGCTTTTAGGGATGGTACAGCCTGAAATGTCTAGTATAGATCTAGCGATCGACTGCTTTCAAATGAAAAATCTGCTTGTTGGCATCATGGCATGAAAGGAAAAGAAACCTAAGCTACCAAATGTGATCAGATGATCATTGGCTGGCAATTACTAAGCAATACATCATTTGTTATCAGCAAAACGTAATATAGATTAGTGGTTGTCAAGCTTTTTTTATTCGCAAGACAGCCAGGGAGCAAGCTTGTCTCGTCAAACCACGTGACTCCCGTTGGAAATGAATTGCGAGCCGTGCGACACACGCAGGAGACACTGAGGAGACAACTGTCTCTCAGGTGTGAACGGCGCCTAAGAAAACACATTTGTTCAACGTTTACAAAACAAATAGCATATCGTCTTTATTTGGGGGCGCACTTGCAACGCCCTCACGGTCACGGCCCACCAGTGGGCACCGGCCCACAGGTTGAGAACCCCTGATCTAGATGAGTGCACTCTCTTTCCTTTCTCTCTTTCTCCTTTCAGATCTGCTACTGCAGTGTGGTGAGTGGGATGACTCTGACTCACACACACACAGAGAGAGAGAGAGAGAGAGAGAGAGAGAGAGAGAGAGAGAGAGAGAGCGAGAGAGAGAGAGAGAGAGAGAGAGAGAGAGAGATAGAGAGAGAGAGAGAGAGAGAGAGAGATAGATAGAGAGAGAGAGAGAGATAGAGAGAGATAGAGAGAGAGAGAGAGCAAACACATACAACAGAGCTGTTATATAATAGAAGTGGCGTGGGGGTGTAAATGCAGGGAAAGCCAACAAACTGTGCACTGCAGGGTTAACACGGCCTGGGATATCCTTAAAAAAAGAGAGAGAGAGAGAGAGAGAGAGAGAGAGAGAGAGAGGATGGGGGTACATTGAAAGTGATGAAAGGGGGATAAAGGGAAAGAGGTTTAGAGTGATGAAGGTTGGAAGCACAATGAGAGAAATCCACCCACCTTTATTCCAGTAAAAGGAAGTGTCCTTATTTGTTGCTATCCTGAACAGGACACAACCGAACAACATTTTATATGAATACGCGCGTGCACGTGGCTGTGTCTGTGTCTGTGTGTGTGTGTGTGTGTGTGTGTGTGCGTGTGTCTAATGGTAAGAAATAAACTGGCACGCCTGTCTGTGTGCGTCAGTGCCTTTGAAATACTGTACACACTGTTTACTGTGATCAAGGATTTTATGCACCTCTGCAACAGTATCAGATGGTCACAGAACCCCGCTAGCCACAAAGAGACACCTAAATCTACTTTTGTTCGCCCCAAAATAACTGCACCTCATGGAGCAATCGACAGACAAAGATTTATACTGCCCTAAATTAACGGGTCAATGCGGCCAAACTAAAAGACCCACATCGAGTGCCCAGTGGCTTGGCACAGTCCTCAGCCCACATGAGACTAGCAATGCCTGAAGACTCTCATTTGGACTCCTTCTGGTGTGGCAACAGCTCATTTAGTGCAAGTTGGTGAGAGAGTGACAGGAAGAGAGAGAGAGAGAGAGAGAGAGAGAGAGAGAGAGAGAATGAGAGATATGGGGAAACAGAAAAAGGTGACCAATTGCATCATAGGCTATGATGATCTTGCCGTGGACAAATTTGCGAAGATGCGCCGTTAAATCCACAGATTCAGTCAGAGGTTTTAACTCCAGTTCAAGCTTACCTCTCACATGCCACGCTTTTCGGCTGTAAGCTATTATTTTGAAGAGCCACCAGCTGATTTGGCGAAACGGAAGTAACAATCAATCATTTCCGGGGCACTCGCTAGACACTTTCGTTTTCGCCAGAAGCGCTAAAACGGCACCTTGAGGTCGCAGGGATTTTTTATTGAGCTCCTAAAACATCGATGTTCTTCTGTATGTTCACCTCAATCTGAGCTTCAATTCCAAGATAAATGCCGCTAAAGATCGTCGCTAAAGATACAGTGGATGAAGGGAAAATGTTCAATGACGTCACGACGCGGAAGCAAAACGTTGCCAGGCGACGGAGACGCCAAGAACCGGTAAAAAATATTCTAGCGATGCTGGATGCATTATAAACTAAGGGGTCGTTTGAAGTCATCCAAGGTGATCTGTGACTATTAATAAAAGTCGTCCAGTGTCGCCTGTGGCAGAATTAAAGAGTTAAGTGAATGGCCTATTTTGCAGCGAAAGGTACGTAGCAAACGCAGGCCTTTTGGGGTTTTGCCTTTAGTAGTGTTGCTAAAGCCACCGGTGGGACAGTTTATGGGACGGGTACATTGGAGGAAAACAGGGAAGGGTCATCCTATTTGAAATTTCAGGGAAATGGCATATAAATGTAATTAGTTACTGAATTCAATATTTGTTAGTGGTGTAAACCACTCCTACAACTGGCTTTGTTAGTCTGTCTGTCTGTCTGTCTGTCTGTCTGTCTGTCTGTCTGTCTGTGCAGAAAAAATGAGCATGGTTGCTACGGTCACCCAGTTCACCCGGGTGTGATTTCATTACGTCAGACATTACGTCAGACCACAGCTGATCAGGCTATATAAGACCTTACACCACTCAGTTCACACCGGTGTGATTTTTTACATATATTTAATTTATATAATATAATTTACAGTATTTATTAGTTGGTGAGGGAGGGTCAATAATTTAAATAACTTTGACGAAGAATATATTTCTGTTAGAAGGGTCACGTCTTGTTCTTTCAGAGCACTCCTCCATTGTGGCCTCATTCTAAACAACAAACAGTCCCTAGCTAATGTACTGTACTGTACTGTACTGTACTGTACTGTACTGTACTGTACTGTACTGTACTGTACTGTACTGTACTGTACGTATGCTGCTGCCTGCTGGGCTGAAGACTGTACAAGGTGAGACGAGTGGTTTTCAAACTTTCTTTGCCCAAGGCACACCAAACAGCCAGTCAAAATCTCAAGTCACACCTGTATTCATAGCCATGCAATATAACCTCTATATACAGTAGCACATTATCACTCTGTTCAATCTGTAAACATTATTTTGTATGTATTAAAGGACCACTTCACCACTTTTCAACTTCTCTTCCTATAATTGGTCCCAACTAATGTTTATGATAAAATACCACAATTTTTTCCTACTCAGTCTGTGTCTCATAGGAAGGATGTGGGCAGTTCAGAAACCCGTCCACCAGTGACATCATCGATGGTGAATCCAAGCTAATAGAAACGGCAGGCTTTCTTTTCCTGAAAGGTTGCAATGCAAAAGTTGAAGCCATCGTTCTCACGATAATAACAATCTAAATATATTTTAAAACAAATCTTGTTTAAAAAAAAATCTGCCTAATGATGATGTCACTGGTGGACGGGTGTCCGAACTGCCCAAAGCCCTCCTATGAGACACAGACTGAGTAGGGAAAAAAATGGTGGTGTTTTATCATGAACATTAGTGAGGACCTTATATGAAGAGATGTTGAAAAGTGGTGAAGTGGTCCTTTAATGACAAAAGGTTTACCCATTAGCCCCTGCCTGTCACAAATGTAGGGATTTTAGGATTTCTTTTAAATAATCGATCTACAAAGCTCATAGTGTGAATGGACGACGGGTATAAAAGGGACTAGTTTACATTTGTATTGTGAATTAAAAAATGCAAAAATGCAAAATAGGGATGCCAGGTTGAAAGTGTTTTAGTTTTTAGCTTTGAGGGCCATCCTATGTCCAGCTTTGAGTAAACACTGAAAACAAAAGTGTGTAAACAGCCTGGGCCATGGCTCAGTGGTCCAGGCACCTTGGCTGGTAATCCAGTCTGGCAGTGTGCCGCGGGTTCGACTCCCGATCCCGACGGCCTTTACTGCATGTCACTCCCCCATCTCTCTCCCCATTTCCTGTCAGCCTACTGTCTGTCCCTCCATAAAATATATAAAATAAAGGCGAAAGCCACAAAAAAAACATTAAAAAAAAAAAGTGTGTAAACACAATGCTTGAAGACAAAGGTGTGAAAACACAAATACTGAAGACAAAGGTGTGTAAACTAAACACAAACATTGAAGACAAAAGGTGTGTAAACACAAAATTGAGGACGCAAATTGTGATTGTGTGCGCGCACACGTGTGTGGGGAAAACCACAAGGTTCCCAGTTCAATCCCAGCAGGCTCCCCCAGAGTTAGTGTCAAGACACTGGACCCCTAATTGCTCCCGATGGTTTCCTCCGCCATCGGTGTATGAATGGTGTGAATGTAAAGCACTTAGCACAGTCTATCTATCTAGTCTATCTATATAAATGCACTATTTACAATTTAAAGGTACACTTTGGACATGTGAGAATAGTACTGCCGTAGCAGACAACCCGCAGCACTCCAGGTTCAAACAAAATCCTTATAGGTGCAAGGCTCGGAGATATAAGTAGAGGTGAAGAAAATACACTTTGGACATGTCTCACAGCCCACCTAAATCGTTTGCTTCGGCAAACCATTTGTGGACTGCTGCTGTAGACGACCATTCATATTTGAGTGCCAGCAGAAGTGTCACAGAGTGCTGCACCCTGTGCCATTTTGGAGCCAGTCAATATTCACTGCAGTCAGCTGACAAATTCTTTAAAAAAAAGAAAGGTTCACCAAATATTTCAACAAGCCAAAGCTAACTTGTCCAAAAGAAGAACTCCTTTATTAACCACTTAAACACTATACTGTGTTGACTGGAGTCCCCCATAGTCTATACTGGCATCTCCTTGTTTCTCTCTACACCAAATAGTATATTTGCAGAAAATTTAAAAATTTAAAAATGAAGAACTGCAACGCTACTGAACCAAAGACTGAAACAGAGATGAATGGAAGTGAAATTAAATGAAATGAAATGATTACTATATTTACCCAGGGTATCTGGGCTAAGCTCAAGAACTTGTTTCCAGCCAGGCCCTGCTCATAGAACATTTCATCGTAGTGGTTCAATGCCTTGTTCAAGGGCACTTCAGCGGTGGTAATTTTAACGTGTCGGACCGCTGATTCGAACTGGCGACCTTCCGGTATCAAGACCGCTCCGCAATCCGTTCGGCCACCGCTGCCACTAAATGTATTGTGATGACATGATTTTGATATTGTTGGGTTTAATCAAACCAACAGAGTGAGTTACATTTTGGAATATTGAGCCAATATTGTAGGCTACTAGATGTGAGCTAGTAGCCTACAGTGTCACAGCTGGCATTCTCTTCTCCTCCACCATATATGGGACAGTTCACATAAAGTTACAGTGCCGACAGTTCGTTTTCTGGTTGTCTTTGAGAGGCCGAGGCTTGCTTCTGGGACCTGCAGGTAACACAGTACTGCAACAACACCAGCCATGTGTGTGTGTGTGTGTGTGTGTGTGTGTGTGTGTGTGTGTGTGTGTGTGTGTGTGTGTGTGTGTTCTCTCTCTCTACCCGTAGGTAGGTCCCCTATAAATAGTTTGCCCACTTAGCCGACCATCCGTCCTAGGATGGTCGGCTAAATGGGACCATCCTAGGAGCTGTTGCACGAACCCCATTACTCAAACTCCAAGCTCTCTCTCTCTCTCTCTCTGTCTTGTAGTCTCTCTCAAGCACGTACGCCACACTCTCACACGCACGCATGCACACACACGCGCACACACTCTCAAAAGCTCACCTGCTCAACTCAGGACTATGTAGGTTGCTGCGACAACTGGTGAGGGTCACAAGACTGCGAAAAGAGACCAGAAACTTCATCCTACTTTCCTTTCCTGTTTTTATGAGGGCAAGCAGAGAGAGAGAGACAGCAACGAACCGCTACTCTAGGGCTGGGTGCAATGACCGCATACCGCCATACCAAGATTGTGTAAGGCATACCGCAGTAACGTGTTCATAACTGCGATAAAAAAATGTTGTCCCACAAATTTGTAACCCAATTTTTCACCCGGTGCCAATTGCCTACCCTAAGATGTAATCCTGGGCACTAGTCTCCCTCTGCTTGTGAGCTTGTAGATCTGTTATTGTCAAATAGCCACTATATCCTACTATAAATGCACGTAACTCGAGAACCGTTTGACCCACCGACTTCACATTTGACATACACGTTCCACACCCCCACAGGGAGTGCAGTGCCAGGTATCGAGTCGGTCAGACCCACGGTTTTCCAGAACCAACCCCAAAAGGCTCTGGTCAGGCTCTGCCAGTGGGCCTAATGAGGCGGCAGGCCAACTCTTTTCACCTGGGCCAGGCTCTGCCAGTGGGCCTAATGAGGCCAACTCCTTTCACCTGTGCAATTTCTAGCCTCTGACTCAGCCAATTGAGGCTCAACCAATCAGGCTCTGCCAGTGGGCCGAGTGGATTGCCAAGTACACTTTTCAGTTTGCAGTCTTCACACACACAGGCACACAGGCAAATACACAGATCTCCATGTGGGACACCGGCTGACAGTTAAAACAGGTGCTATGACAATATATCGTATATGACGTATATCATTAGGTTCCCAAATTGCATCGTTCCCAAGTAGGCTGGTGGCCGACTGCGACGGGCACGTACAGGTCTAGTTATGTTTAAAGAGTGAAGGGCTTTGGACTTGTTTTCATAGACCCAGTTGCTTGTTTCTGTCGCAAAGGCTAACCTGGCAACCCTGGAAGGTAAGGTAAGGTAATTTATTTATAAAGCGCCTTTCAAAACAGTTGTTACAAGGAGCACACAGGGCTTCGGGCTTGTTTTCACAGACAGAGGTGCTTGATGCGAAAGCTAACCTGGCAATTAACCCATGGAAGCCTGGAACCTGGTGTGTGTGTGTCGTAGGTGCGACACACACACACGCACGCACGTGCTTGCAACCGTCAGCGGAGACGCACACACACACGATCGCGCGTGTGCGTCACAGCCGTGTCCTGCTCCATTTGTAAATAACATGCTGCTAATGCTAACGTTGAGCTATACGTTGAGCTGCTAATACTCTGCATGTTGCAGTGAAATGTATACCCTGTTCTGCTGAAGCTGAGCTTAAGGTCGTCATTGTGGAGAGATGTGGTTTTGGACATAAGACATAAAGGTAGACTAGACGCCTCTTCCGGCTCTGGGGCGTCTGTATCTCGAGGGAAGGCAACATAGAGGCAAAGCTTTCCAGAGATTCCTTGCGAAGCAGACGCAGCATAGCGAAAGCGGAGGTAACGTTAGGGTAGCCTGGCTAATAAGCCAGACTCAAATCACACTGTCGTGTGGTATTTGAGTCTGGAGATGCTGTGTATGGATCTTGTTTCCCGGGGGGCGGGTTCAAACATTTTCTCTTTGACGCAATTGGCCAGAGCTTGTCAGTCAAAGGTCTCAAGCATTGAACGTCACTGTACCAAAGCCCGCCCATATTGCATACCGTGTCCCGATTGGCCACACCAGTTCTCTGGTGTAGGAAATGGGCGTACAATTGAGCCTCTCCAGACCGTAATCCGCCGGCAGGCAATTTTCTTTTGCCAACGGCTGATTCGGTCTGGCTTATTAGCCAGGCTAACGTTAGGGGACATTTGGTAGGCCAATCAGAGGCGCGACAACTCCCACTTTCCCAGCGGCACTTGCTTTGGCAATGTCCCGGAAAAGACGAGCTGTGATTGGCAGTGTTGTTCAAGTTACTTTTAAAAAGTAAAGAGTTATAGTTATAGTTACTTATCTAAAAAAAGTAACTTTTTTTAGATAAGTTACTTTACTTTACTTTACTTTATGAAAGTAACTTTTAAAGTTACTTTACTTTACTTTAAAAAATAATAATATAAAAAAACGATTTAAAAGAAGGTTTTTTGTTCTGTCGCACAGTAAGAGAAAAGACAACTCCCTCCTAACATTATGAAATTTAGTGGAACAATAAAACATGTTCAGAAATTTTGACAGGCATCTTTATTGTAGCCTCAACTTGCCTTCAAAACAAATTTGCAATATGAAAAAAATGAGTCCATATATCTGCAGTGGTAGAGAGATATTCTAATTCATCAAATGTATTTTTGAGCTCATCTTCCATTTTAGAATATTCACTGTTCAGGTATTTGGAAAATGTATTTCTGCACATTGGCCCTGCTTTCACTGGTATTTTGCTGACCAGTGCTCTGAAAGGAACAGACCACCGTTGAGAGGGGAAGCATTTCCTCAACAAAATACCTGGCAATCATTTTGTCAAGTTGACTCTTGGTGACATGCCTCTGTGGCGATTTAAAATCGATCTTTGTCTGTTTTGGTGATATGAGGCAGCCTAGCTCATGGGCTGATTTAAGATGCTTTCTTAGATTTGCATTGCTCTTCTTGGCTGTGGACAATGCTTTCTGTCCGCCACATAATTAGCATTTTCACCTCGATGTTTTTCTGGGGGGGGAAGGGGGGGAGAGGGCAGCCCTATCACTGTGCCCATAGATAGTTTATATATCTGTGCCCGGGGAGGTGGCCACGGTCCCGCGGGGATCCGTTAGCATGCAACGGTGTGCAAGGCTAACGCACGGCTAACGTCAGGCACTGTGCTGCGGCGCCCACTAGCTAATGCTGGCTAGCGCAGGAGGGTCCCTCCTGGAGGGATGCAGCAGCAGCAATAATAATAAAGGAAGTGCGGGGAATCACACACAGCAGGGACACTCCATGGCATGTTAAAACATTTCCTTTACCCGCAAGTACTCAAATAATGCTTGTATTTCCAACCCACAAAGCATCCGATCTCGCTGTCGTAGCGTGTGGTAATAATGTTCGTTCAACCGGCCTTTTCTGTGTATGCGTTACAAGGGTTTGTGTGTCTGTCTGTGTTTACATATGAGTACATACGAGTAAGACCCGCCCTACTCTGTCAGACTGTCTCTGATTGGCTTACCCTGAAATCTGGCCCTACGTTAGCCAATCAATGACCTCTTCTGCGACATGCTTTGTTCACGTTAGGGTGCGTAGCCATGTGGGCTCAGAGGCTAGTATGAGAGCACAAACGAAACTGTCAACACAGTACAACACAGAGAGAGCGCTCAGCAGCAGTCAGCACAGAGCCTGTATGACAGACTCACGGCGCTGTATGGGGAAACTTTTCACTTGGATCATACGTTGACATAACGCTATAACGCGGGTAACGCTCGGACAACTATAAGGCCGTTATGGAATAGGGAAATGTAAAGCCTCCGTTACAAGTTACTGCAAAAAGTAGCGCCGTTAGGTAACGTAACGTGATGTAAGGGCGTTAGTTACAACACTGGTGATTGGCCAGTAGTCACACGAGTGGCAGCGACACAGCGTGCCTTCAGCACTTCCACTTGACTTCCTCCTCCCCTTGGAGACGGGTCGCTCCAACGAACTGCAGCGACCAATGAGGCATCTACATTTTTAAATATCTGTGGTTTTGGAGGCGTCGTGTCCTTGACGGAAACAAAAAGGGGACGGTAACCGTGACAACTGCTCGCATGCACAGTGACGGCGAAAACTGCAGTCCTACAGTTAAACAGAGTTGGCGAATAATGCTAATAAACAGCGTTCAATTTGTTAAATTGAAAAAAGGCTTCAAGAAGCCCTGCATAAGCTAATGGTCAATGACTGTGTGCAAATTCAGTCAATAATTGGTCTTATGACAGACAGACAGACAGACAGACAGAGGTCTTGATTGATTGATTGATTGATTGGAGTATTTATTTAAAGCTTGCAGAATTACAGTACATTTCAAGTACAACTCAATACAAAAAACTGTTAGCTGTGGACGATAGGAATTATAGGAAGATGACGCAAAAGAATAAACATCAAGTCCATGGCCTCCCTCAGGCAATAAATACTGCTACAAAAATCTGCAGTGGACCTATTAATGGGATGCTGCACTGGCCTCATCCGCACAGCGCTGCAGACAGTCATGCGGACAGCCCAGAGCATCAGAGGATGTGAGCCTCCCTCACATCCAGGACGATGTGTCCGTTAAGCCCGTAGGGTTATCCAGGCTGCCTGGGGCCTGTTGCCTGGCTGCCAGTTACACACATGCACGCACGCACGCAGCACGCATTACACATCATTTACCTCATTTCACCACATCCCACACACAGGTACTGACTGTGCATGCACGGCACGCACACCCTCAGTGTCAAGATGACGGAGTGATGTGAAAGGAAAGATGTTTTTCAACTTGACTCTGTGAGCTTGGCTTGTTTCCCTTATAGCTTGTCACCCTGATATTGCTGTCCTAGACACTGATGTCATAGCCTGCATCTGTGATACATGATTGGATCATGAACTGTGAAGTTAGGGCTAGTATCTGATACCCGTCCCGTATCCATAATGTTAAATTGTATGAATATATATTTTTTATGTGTGTGGCATTATTCTAATATATAAATATTGTTTCATTTAATGCTCAAGGTTGAAACTAGGTGTCTACAATGTGTGAATTACATCACATTACTCTGGACTCATTATTGGGCGCCTAGTGTGTCATGGCACTGGCCAGATAATCTATAGGCTATATACACACCCAATCAGTAGTATATTCCGGTAAACTTTCCGGTAAAACATAGTGTCCCTAATGGTACAATATACCAGGGTTGTGGCTCTTTCGGAATGGAAACTACACAGCGAGCGACTGCCCATGTTCCCACACCCCATTATTCAGACTGCGTGTGTTCGCGTGTGGTTAGGGTTTGGTTAGGGATAGGGTTAGTAATGGGTTAGGGTTTGGTTAGGGATAGGGTTAGTAATGGTTAGGGTTTGGTTAGGGATAGGGTTAGTAATGGGTTAGGGTTTGGTTAGGGATAGGGTTAGTAATGGTTAGGGTTTGGTTAGGGATAAGGTTAGTAATGGGGAATAATACGCTGTGATGTCAAAACAATGACACAGGCACCAACTTTTTGTATGCTTTTGTTTTGTTGACCTGTATGTGATTTGAACAATACCAATAAAGAACCTTTGAAAAAACCTTGAGTGTCCCAATCCAACCCTGACAGTGCATTTGACTCAACAAGACTATGGGCTGCCTGACTGTGACAGCTCATCTACTGCAATCTTTCCCTAATTGTGTGACTACGTGATCAGACATCAAAAGCAGTTGTTTTTCAGTGGATTCTTGCCAGTCTCGCTCAGTATTCACTATTCAGGGAAAAGTAACGACTACAGAATTTAAAACATTCATGCTGTAGTCATAAAAGTTTTATAGACTTATTATCAGATAAGATAAGCCTTCATTGATCAACGGGGGAAAGTCAGGATTATAAACCATGCACCCTAGTGTCCTGCGAACACTGTAAAATACCAGATATGTCAACAGACTGCCACTCTCCTACGACGTTAAAATTAATGAACAATCCAATCGCTACCAATGTGTTTGTCACAATGGTTGAGCCCATTCTCCCATCTCCCTTTATTGTTGTAGCGCCATGGTTGAAAGCTTACAGTAACTACAGATTTTTGAGTGGTGCAACCACTCCAAGGAACAGCAATGTCTGTGTTAACCTATCAACCAATGTGTGTGTTAACCTATGTGTGTGACTATGAGTACCAGTAGGGGCAAAAGTGGCAGAAACAGAGAGATAGTGCTGCACTGTTGCCTGCTAATATGAGAGAGAGAGAGGGGGGGGGGGGGGGGGAGTTGCACCACTCAGTTCACACGGGTGTGATTTTTTTCTTGGAAACTAGTAATTCTATGCTATGTGATGTTTTCTTGCACCTAGTGTGTAGAGTCAGACCATGTGTTCCCATTTTGTTAAAGACCTATTATCTACAGATGTTATACAGCTGTAGCCTGTGGCTTACAAAATGTATTTTGTAGGACGTAAATGATGTGACAATTCTCAACAGCAGCTGATGTTTTCAAAATGACAATGCTGCCGGGGACAGACCAGAGACCACACTACTTTTCCTAATTTGTTAGAACCACCTCAGGCACATTCTCCTACTTGAAATTCAACTGCACACAGCAGTCGACAATCAGGGCTGATTCAACATAATGAAGCACAAAATGAGTTCAAGTCGCAATGTCAGCGCCATAATTAATAACCGAACGTGCACTAGACTGACCATGCAGGTTCCTTTTCATGATCCTTCCTGTCACCCCAACAGGTGATGTTTTTGATGTATGTATTCTATCAGCTGTTTTATCATTCAAAATCTCCATTAATACTAGAGGAGTTGTGGCCACTCTGCAGGCGCACAGGAGCAGCAGTCCACGCCCATCACTCTGTCTCTAGTGGCTATGGCTACAAGGGCAGTTTGTGTGTAAACCAGATCTATATTTCACATATATACAGTAGTACAACCAGAAAACAGCTTCTGATAACATTTTAGGTAATGAAAAAGGAAGGGATGTCCGCACACTGAATTGTAGCTCCCAGGAAGATTTATTTATTTGTTACAACGTTTCGACCTCTGTGGGTCTTCGTCAGGTATTACTTCGTCATACCTGACGAAGACCCACAGAGGTCGAAACGTTGTAACAAATAAATCTTCCTGGGAGCTACAATTCAGTGTGTGGACAATACATCCCTTCCTTTTTCATTGTACGTATATTTTTGACCAGCACCTGCAGAATGTCTTGAGATGTGAGTGCTTCCTGTCGGATCCTATATCTAACATTTTAGGCAAGACATGGGCCATGTACTTACCCAATATCTGTCATCTGATTGGCCGTCGCTCAATCCAGACGATGCTTATTGCTTAAATATACATAAACAAGGAAAAATATATCTTTCGCTTGTCGCACGTGGCCCCAAAATTGCTGGGACGTTGTCGTCAGGCGTCCTGTCGCTAAGTGTAGCTCAATGTAGCTAGTAGTACCCTTTGGAAATGAATGGCTGCCCATTGCTTTGTCGCTCGTTGTCATTTTTGGTGTAAACTGAGAAGCCCTTTAGACATCAGACAACCCCCAACGGAAGTGACCCATTCAGAGGCAAGGAGGCAACCAGGTGCTCAGGAGGTGTGCAGGTATAAAAAATTTAAAAATAGTAAAAAGGTGCTCCTGGGATCAATCGGGATAACACATCGATATAGAACAAAGAGGAGATCCGGGCACACTTAATGTTAAAAGGAGGAAAACTTTATTGAACCGACATGTTTCGACCTATACGGTCTTCATCAGGGCAGCCCTGACCGGCATGTTTCGACCTATACGGTTCAATAAAGTTTTCCTCCTTTTAACATTAAGTGTGCCCGGGTCTCCTCTTTGTTCTAAATGGAAGTGACCCGTTATTGGCCGACCGGTTTTCTGCTTAAAACCTCTTAAACCCCAGGGGGGTCCAGGAGGGAAAATCTAAAATATGGGAGTTGGAACCTAAGACCTTGACCAGCCCCATTTACCCGCTGAGAGCTGTTCATGAGGTGGACAGCCCCTGCCCCCGCCGGCGGGGGATTGGGGCTCAAGAGGTTAACATTTATGAATGAAACTTTTACTTTTAAAAAGCACAAAGCAGCAAACCAGAGATAAAGGATTCGTCCACCAACCACAGAAACCCTGATTCATAGCAGCAGTTCCTCCGGCGTGCCGCAGGTGTTCCAACACAACCGATGATTTTCACAGCTATTTTGACAGGTATAAACGCAGCTGAAGGGTATGTTGTTCCATACAGGTGTTTCTATGTGCCAGCATGAAGTTCACTGTACAGGAGCTGTCCAGCTGTGCTGGCAACACAGTTAACAGATAAGTAAAGCACACTCACAACCGAGTGCGTTATCCCCTCCACTTGGGTTTACCTGTCAAAATGTCCGCTGTGAAAAGGGTCTATATTGGCAGTGTGTTCACAGCCGGGAACCAGGCCAGGGATCGTGTCCTTG
>NC_136805.1:13493106-13533106 GCF_951216825.1 Electrona antarctica
GCAAACACATACAACAGAGCTGTTATATAATAGAAGTGGCGTGGGGTGTAAATGCAGGGAAAGCCAACAAACTGTGCACTGCAGGGTTAACACGGCCTGGGATATCCTTAAAAAAAGAGAGAGAGAGAGAGAGAGAGAGAGAGAGAGAGAGAGAGGATGGGGGTACATTGAAAGTGATGAAAGGGGGATAAAGGGAAAGAGGTTTAGAGTGATGAAGGTTGGAAGCACAATGAGAGAAATCCACCCACCTTTATTCCAGTAAAAGGAAGTGTCCTTATTTGTTGCTATCCTGAACAGGACACAACCGAACAACATTTTATATGAATACGCGCGTGCACGTGGCTGTGTCTGTGTGTGTGTGTGTGTGTGTGTGTGTGTGCGTGTGTGTCTAATGGTAAGAAATAAACTGGCACGCCTGTCTGTGTGCGTCAGTGCCTTTGAAATACTGTACACACTGTTTACTGTGATCAAGGATTTTATGCACCTCTGCAACAGTATCAGATGGTCACAGAACCCCGCTAGCCACAAAGAGACACCTAAATCTACTTTTGTTCGCCCCAAAATAACTGCACCTCATGGAGCAATCGACAGACAAAGATTTATACTGCCCTAAATTAACGGGTCAATGCGGCCAAACTAAAAGACCCACATCGAGTGCCCAGTGGCTTGGCACAGTCCTCAGCCCACATGAGACTAGCAATGCCTGAAGACTCTCATTTGGACTCCTTCTGGTGTGGCAACAGCTCATTTAGTGCAAGTTGGTGAGAGAGTGACAGGAAGAGAGAGAGAGAGAGAGAGAGAGAGAGAGAGAGAGAGAATGAGAGATATGGGGAAACAGAAAAAGGTGACCAATTGCATCATAGGCTATGATGATCTTGCCGTGGACAAATTTGCGAAGATGCGCCGTTAAATCCACAGATTCAGTCAGAGGTTTTAACTCCAGTTCAAGCGTACCTCTCACATGCCACGCTTTTCGGCTGTAAGCTATTATTTTGAAGAGCCACCAGCTGATTTGGCGAAACGGAAGTAACAATCAATCATTTCCGGGGCACTCGCTAGACACTTTCGTTTTCGCCAGAAGCGCTAAAACGGTACCTTGAGGTCGCAGGGATTCTTTATTGAACTCCTAAAACATCGATGTTCTTCTGTATGTTTTTACAGAAGAACATCCGAGATAAATGCCGCTAAAGATCGTAGCTAAAGATACAGTGGATGAAGGGAAAATGTTCAATGACGTCACGACGCGGAAGCAAAACGTTGCCAGGCGACGGAGACGCCAAGAACCGGTAAAAAATATTCTAGCGATGCTGGATGCATTATAAACTAAGGGGTCGTTTGAAGTCATCCAAGGTGATCTGTGACTATTAATAAAAGTCGTCCAGTGTCGCCTGTGGCAGAATTAAATAGTTAAGTGAATGGCCTATTTTGCAGCGAAAGGTACGTAGCAAACGCAGGCCTTTTGGGGTTTTGCCTTTAGTAGTGTTGCTAAAGCCACCGGTGGGACAGTTTATGGGACGGGTACATTGGAGGAAAACAGGGAAGGGTCATCATATTTGAAATTTCAGGGAAATGGCATATAAATGTAATTAGTTACTGAATTCAATATTTGTTAGTGGTGTAAACCACTCCTACAACTGGCTTTGTTAGTCTGTCTGTCTGTCTGTCTGTCTGTCTGTGCAGAAAAAATGAGCATGGTTGCTACGGTCACCCAGTTCACCCGGGTGTGATTTCATTACGTCAGACATTACGTCAGACCACAGCTGATCAGGCTATATAAGACCTTACACCACTCAGTTCACACCGGTGTGATTTTTTACATATATTTAATTTATATAATATAATTTACAGTATTTATTAGTTGGTGATTGAGGGTCAATAATTTAAATAACTTTGACGAAGAATATATTTCTGTTAGAAGGGTCACGTCTTGTTCTTTCAGAGCACTCCTCCATTGTGGCCTCATTCTAAACAACAAACAGTCCCTAGCTAATGTACTGTACTGTACTGTACTGTACTGTACTGTACTGTACTGTACTGTACTGTACTGTACTGTACTGTACTGTACTGTACTGTACTGTACTGTACTGTACTGTACTGTACTGTACGTATGCTGCTGCCTGCTGGGCTGAAGACTGTACAAGGTGAGACGAGTGGTTTTCAAACTTTCTTTGCCCAAGGCACACCAAACAGCCAGTCAAAATCTCAAGTCACACCTGTATTCATAGCCATGCAATATAACCTCTATATACAGTAGCACATTATCACTCTGTTCAATCTGTAAACATTATTTTGTATGTATTAAAGGACCACTTCACCACTTTTCAACTTCTCTTCCTATAATTGGTCCCAACTAATGTTTATGATAAAATACCACAATTTTTTCCTACTCAGTCTGTGTCTCATAGGAAGGATGTGGGCAGTTCAGAAACCCGTCCACCAGTGACATCATCGATGGTGAATCCAAGCTAATAGAAACGGCAGGCTTTCTTTTCCTGAAAAGTTGCAATGCAAAAGTTGAAGCCATCGTTCTCACGATAATAACAATCTAAATATATTTTAAAACAAATCTTGTTTAAAAAAAAATCTGCCTAATGATGATGTCACTGGTGGACGGGTGTCCGAACTGCCCAAAGCCCTCCTATGAGACACAGACTGAGTAGGGAAAAAAATGGTGGTGTTTTATCATGAACATTAGTGAGGACCTTATATGAAGAGATGTTGAATAAGTGGTGAAGTGGTCCTTTAATGACAAAAGGTTTACCCATTAGCCCCTGCCTGTCACAAATGTAGGGATTTTAGGATTTCTTTTAAATAATCGATCTACAAAGCTCATAGTGTGAATGGACGACGGGTATAAAAGGGACTAGTTTACATTTGTATTGTGAATTAAAAAATGCAAAAATGCAAAATAGGGATGCCAGGTTGAAAGTGTTTTAGTTTTTAGCTTTGAGGGCCATCCTATGTCCAGCTTTGAGTAAACACTGAAGACAAAAGTGTGTAAACAGCCTGGGCCATGGCTCAGTGGTCCAGGCACCTTGGCTGGCAATCCAGTCTGGCAGTGTGCCGCGGGTTCGACTCCCGATCCCGACGGCCTTTACTGCATGTCTTCCCCCCATCTCTCTCCCCATTTCCTGTCAGCCTACTGTCTGTCCCTCCATAAAATATATAAAATAAAGGCGAAAGCCACAAAAAAAACATTAAAAAAAATAAAAAATAAAAAAGGTGTGTAAACACAATGCTTGAGACAAAGGTGTGAAAACACAAATACTGAAGACAGAGGTGTGTAAACTAAACGCAAACATTGAAGACAAAGGTGTGTAAACACAAAAGTGAGGACGCAAATTGTGTGCGTGTGCGTGCGCACGTGTGTGGGGAAAACCACAAGGTTCCCAGTTCAATCCCAGGCTCCCCCAGAGTTAGTGTCAAGACACTGGACCCCTAATTGCTCCCGATGGTTTCCTCCGCCATCGGTGTATGAATGGTGTGAATGTAAAGCACTTAGCACAGTCTATCTATCTATCTAGTATCTATATAAATGCACTATTTACAATTTAAAGGTACACTTTGGACATGTCTCACAGCCCACCTAAATCGTTTGCTTCGGCAAACCATTTGTGGACTGCTGCTGTAGACGACCATTCATATTTGAGTGCCAGCAGAAGTGTCACAGAGTGCTGCACCCTGTGCCATTTTGGAGCCAGTCAATATTCACTGCAGTCAGCTGACAAATTAAAAAAAGGAAGAAAGGTTCACCAAATATTTTAACAAGCCAAAGCTAAGTTGTCCAAAAGAAGAACTTGTCACAAAGAGAAAAGAGAGCAATTCCTCAGTCTTTAGAATGTTTACTCAGCAGAAACTCTTCATGCATGTCTGCAATATACAGTAGTATATACAGTACATGATTTCCTTTATTAACCACTTAAACACTATACTGTGTTGACTGGAATCCCCCATAGTCTATACTGGAATCTCCTTGTTTCTCTCTACACCAAATAGTAAATTTGCAGAAAAATTTAAAAATGAAGAACTGCAACGCTACTGAACCAAAGACTGAAACAGAGATGAATGGAAGTGAAATGTATTGTGATGACATGATTTTGATATTGTTGGGTTTAATCAAACCAACAGAGTGAGTTACATTTTGGAAAGAGAGTAACGTAAGGGTTTGTATTTGAGGAATATTGAGCCAATATTGTAGGCTACTAGATGTGTGAGCTAGTAGCCTACAGTGTCACAGCTGGCATTCTCTTCTCCTCCACCATATATGGGACAGTTGTCTTTGAGAGGCCGAGGCTTGCCTCTGGGACCTGCAGGTAACACAGCACTGCAACAGCACCAGCCACGTGTGTGTGTGTGTGTGTGTGTGTGTGTGTGTGTGTGTGTGTGTGTGTGTGTGTGTGTGTGTGTGTGTGTGTGTGTGTGTGTGTGTGTTTGTTCTCTCTCTCTACCGTAGGTAGGTCCCCTATAAATAGTTTGCCCACTTAGCCGACCATCCGTCCTAGGATGGTCGGCTAAATGGGACCATCCTAGGAGCTGTTGCACGAACCCCATTACTCAAACTCCAAGCTCTCTCTCTCTCTCTCTCTGTCTTGTAGTCTCTCTCAAGCACGTACGCCACACTCTCACACACACGCACGCACGCGCAGTCGCGCACACACTCTCAAAAGCTCACCTGCTCAACTCAGGACTATGTAGGTTGCTGCGACAACTGGTGAGGGTCACACGACTGCGAAAAGAGACCAGAAACTTCATCCTACTTTCCTTTCCTGTTTTTATGAGGGCAAGCAGAGAGAGAGAGACAGCAGCGAACCGCTACTCTAGGGCTGGGTGCAATGACCGCATACCGCCATACCAAGACTGTGTAAGGCATACTGCGGTAACGAGTTCATAACTGCGATAAAGAAAATGTTGTCCCACAAATTTGTAACCCAATTTTTCACCCGGTGCCAATTGCCTACCCTAAGCTGTAATCCTGGGCACTAGTCTCCCTCTGCTTGTGAACTTGTAGATCTGTTATTTTCAAATAGCCACTATATCCTACTATAAATGCGCCACGTCTCTGCGTGTGTGCGTACGTACGTGTGTGCGTGTGTGTACGGTTGTAATGCACGTAACTCGAGAACCATTTGACCCACCGACTTCACATTTGACATACGCGTTCCACACCCCCACAGGGAGTGCAGTGCCAAGTATCGAGTCGGTCAGACCCACGGTTCTCCAGAACCACCACAAAAAGCTCTGGTCAGGCTCTGCCAGTGGGCCTAATGAGGCCAACTCCTTTCACCTGTGCAATTTCTAGCCTCTGCCTCAGCCAATTGAGGCTCAACCAATCAGGCTCTGCCAGTGGGCCGAGTTGATTGCCAAGTACACTTTTCAGTTTGCAGTCTTCACACACACAGGCACACAGGCACATACACAGATCTCCATGTGGGACACAGGCTGACAGTTAAAACGGGTGCTATGACAACATATATCATTAGGTTCCCAAATTGCATCGTTCCCAAGTAGGCCGGTGGCCGACTGCGACGGGCACGTACAGGTCTAGTTATGTTTAAAGAGTGAAGGGCTTTGGACTTGTTTTCATAGACCCGGTTGCTTGTTTCTGTCGCAAAGGCTAACCTGGCAACCCTGGAAGGTAAGGTAAGGTAATTTATTTATAAAGCGCCTTTCAAAACAGTTGTTACAAGGAGCACACAGGGCTTCGGGCTTGTTTTCACAGACAGAGGTGCTTGATGCGAAAGCTAACCTGGCAATTAACCCATGGAAGCCTGGAACCTGGTGTGTGTGTGTGTCGTAGGTGCGACACACACACACGCACGCACGTGCTTGCAACCGTCAGCGGAGACGCACACACGCACGATCGCACGTGTGTGTCACAGCCGTGTCCTGCTCCATTTGTAAATAACACACTGCTAATGCTAACGTTGAGCTATACGTTGAGCTGCTAATACTCTGCATGTTGCAGTGAAATGTATACCCTGTTCTGCTGAAGCTGAGCTTAAGGTCGTCATTGTGGAGAGATGTGGTTTTGGACATAAGACATAAAGGTAGACTAGACGCCTCTTCCGGCTCTGGAGCGTCTGTATCTCGAGGGAAGGCAACATAGAGGCAAAGCTTTCCAGAGATTCCTTGCGAAGCAGACGCAGCATAGCGAAAGCGGAGGTAACGTTAGGGTAGCCTGGCTAATAAGCCAGACTCAAATCACACTGCCGTGTGGTATTTGAGTCTGGAGATGCTGTGTATGGATCTTGTTTCCCGGGGGGCGGGTTCAAACATTTTCTCTTTGACGCAATTGGTCAGAGCTTGTCAGTCAAAGGTCTCAAGCATTGAACGTCACTGTACCAAAGCCCGCCCATATTGCATACCGTGTCCCGATTGGCCACACCAGTTCTCTGGTGTAGGAAATGGGCGTACAATTGAGCCTCTCCAGACCGTAATCCGCCGGCAGGCAATTTTCTTTTGCCAACGGCTGATTCGGTCTGGCTTATTAGCCAGGCTAACGTTAGGGGACATTTGGTAGGCCAATCAGAGGCGCGACAACTCCCACTTTCCCAGCGGCACTTGCTTTGGCAATGTCCCGGAAAAGACGAGCTGTGATTGGCCAGTAGTCACACGAGTGGCAGCGACACAGCGTGCCTTCAGCACTTCCACTTGACTCCCTCCTCCCCTTGGAGACAGGTCGCTCCAATGAACTGCAGCGACCAATGAGGCATCTACATTTTTAAATATCTGTGGTTTTGGAGGCGTCATGTCCTTGACGAAAACAAAAAGGGGGCGGTAACCGTGACAACTGCTCGCATGCACAGACAGTGATGGCGAAAACTGCAGTCCTACAGTTAAACAGAGTTGGCGAATAATGCTAATAAACAGCGTTCAATTTGTTAAATTGAAAAAAGGGCTTCATAAGCATAAGCTGATGGCAAATGCCTGTGTGCAAATTCAGTCAATTGGTCTTATGACAGACAGACAGACAGACAGACAGACAGACAGACAGACAGACAGGTCTTGATTGATTGAGTGATTGATTGGAGTATTTATTAACAGCTTGCAGAATCACAGTACATTTCAAGTACAACTCAATACAAAAAACTGTTAGCTGTGGACGATAGGAATTATAGGAAGATGACGCAAAAGAATAAACATCAAGTCCATGGCCTCCCTCAGGCAATAAATTTACTGCTACAAAAATCTGCAGTGGACCTATTAATGGGATGCTGCACTGCCCTCATCCGCACAGCGCTGCAGACAGTCATGCGGACAGCCCAGAGCATCAGAAGATGTGAGCCTCCCTCACATCCAGGATGATGTGTCCGTTAAGCCCGTAGGGTTATCCAGGTTGCCTGGGGCCTGTTGCCTGGCTGCCAGTTACACACATGCACGCACGCACGCAGCACACATTACACATCCTTTACCTCATTTCATCACATCCCACACACAGGTACTGACTGTGCATGCACGGCACGCACACCCTCAGTGTCAAGATGACGGAGTGATGTGAAAGGAAAGATGTTTTTCAGCTTGTCACCCTGATATTGCTGTCCTAGACACTGATGTCATAGCCTGTATCTGTGATACATGATTGGATCATGAACTGTGAAGTTAGGTCTAGTATCTGATACCCGTCCCGTATCCATAATGTTAAATTGTATGTATATATATTTTTTTTATGTGTGTGGCATTATTCTAATGTAAATATTGTTTCATTTAATGCTCAAGGTTGAAACTAGGTGTCTACAATGTGTGAATTACACATTACATTACTCTGGACTCATTATTGGGCGCCTAGTGTGTCATGGCACTGGCCAGATAATCTATAGGCTATATGTATACACCTATTATCAGTAGTATATTCCGGTAAACTTTCCGGTAAAACATAGTGTCCCTAATGGTACAATATACCAGGGTTGTGGCTCTTTCGGAATGGAAACTACACAGCGACTGCCCATGTTCCCACACCCCATTATTCAGACTACGTGTGTCCGCGTGTGGTCAGGGTTTGGTTAGGGATAGGGTTAGTAATGGTTAGGGTTTGGTTAGGGATAGGGTTAGTAATGGGTTAGGGTTTGGTTAGGGATAGGGTTAGTAATGGGTTAGGGTTTGGTTAGGGATAGGGTTAGTAATGGGTTAGGGTTTGGTTAGGGATAGGGTTAGTAATGGTTAGGGTTTGGTTAGGGATAGGGTTAGTAATGGTTAGGGTTTGGTTAGGGATAGGGTTAGTAATGGTTAGGGTTTGGTTAGGGATAGGGTTAGTAATGGTTAGGGATAGGGATAGTAATGGTTAGGGTTTGGTTAGGGATAGGGTTAGTAATGGTTAGGGTTTGGTTAGGGATAGGGTTAGTAATGGTTAGGGTTTGGTTAGGGATAGTAATGGGCAGGCCTGGAATTTCATCCTTTTAGGGGCAAGGCCACTTGGCCTTTAGTGTGGTCAACTTTTTGAGGGCACAAGGCCAAGTGCCAGGGCATGAAGGCCATCAATTAAAACAATGATTTTAAGTCCCCGGTCATCATTATTTTAGCTTAAAGGTTAAGGATGATTACATTTTTATTTATTTAAAGGCAAACATTGGTTCAGAACAGTGCTTCTTAAATAAATAATCACAGCTTTAAATAACAAAATATAAGTAGCTACTGTTACTGTAGTTACTGTAAATTAAAATATTGTAAACATTTTAATAGTGCAGAGAGATGAAAATCATAATGAAATGGCCTAGGACCCTGTCACCCTAGGCTAATTCATATACATTTAATTTGGGGGTCCTTGAAATTAAAATGGCTGAGGATCACTGGATTAAATTGTGAGTTAATTCACAGAAAATACAATGACAGACAGCCTACATTCATTTCTGTTCTGCCTTGTTTGTTTTTGTTCTGCTATTGTCACAACTGTGTGATATGTTCCTTGTTTTTCTTCTATTGTTTATACTGTGCAAATTGTTCAGCAACTTCTAACTTTGTTTCGAAAGGTGCTTTATAAATAACATTTACTTACTTAACTTTTGAATGAGGGCTTGGTTTAGAAAAGCCTATAGGCTATTTTGTGCTAAAGTAATATATTGAATAACATATAAATGTAGATTTTAAGGCTAGACTGGCATATGGCATTGTGGGGCTGCAGGACTGAGGACTCTGGAGATAAGTCAAGTGTAAAAAGCATTTTGTACAATTGTGTGCTTATGAACATTTACCACGTTATGTCCGCATTGATACAGAAATTAATGATTATTAAGCGAGCGACGCGTGGTGTACAGTGAGCGCGCTCTGGTGCTCTGGCTACTAGCGTTTGGCTAGCGATATTAGCCGTGGCCAGCGTTGGCTGTTTAAACAATTTACTCTGTCAACTAACGTAGCAGACGATAGCGTGGTAAATGGTGGAGGAGTCCTGCAGTCTATGCTGTTGCGTGGTGTTGTTTTGTGAGTTTATATCCATGAAGACGAGTCACGTTGGTCTTAACACACGGGCTCTGTGTGATAATAATCCTGAAGCACCGCGGTCCGCGCCAGCCGGGCCGAGTGTCAGTGAGTGAGAGGCGAGCTGTCAGTGCGTGACTGCGTGCATGGAGCGGAGGAGGAGGGAGGAGGCAAAGTAACGCAAAAGAATCAAACCACTTGGCAAATGGCAACACAACTACACGGGGAAGGTTACCGTAATGACTGGAAAATTGCGCAGAGGAAACGGTAAAATGAACTGCTGTGGGCGCCGGTCGGGGCACATGGGCACCGCGGCCACTGTGGCCGTCTGGGCATATAATTTTTCGAGGGGCACACGGCCAAAGAGAGGGGCAACGACGGCCATGGCCGCCGTGGCCGCCGTGAAATTCCTGCCCTGGTAATGGGGAATAATACGCCGTGATGTCAAAACAATGACACGGCACCAACTTTTTGTATGCTTTCGTTTTATTGACCTGTTATGTGATTTGAACAATACCAATAAAGAACCTTTGAAAAAACCTTTGAGTGTCCCAATCCAACCCTGACAGTGCATTTGACTCAACAAGACTATGGGCTGCCTGACTGTGACAGCTCATCTACTGCAATCTTTCCCTAATTGTGTGACTACGTGATCAGACATCAAAAGCAGTTGTTTTTCAGTGGATTCTTGCCAGTCTCGCTCAGTATTCACTATTCAGGGAAAAGTAACGACTACAGAATTTAAACATTCATGCTGTAGTCTATAAAAGTTTTATAGACTTATTATCAGATAAGATAAGCCTTCATTGATCAACGGGGGAAAGTCAGGATTATAAACCATGCACCCTAGTGTCCTGCGAACACTGTAAAATACCAGATATGTCAACAGACTGCCACTCTCCTACGACGTTAAAATTAATGAACAATCCAATCGCTACCAATGTGTTTGTCACAATGGTTGAGCCCATTCTCCCATCTCCCTTTATTGTTGTAGCGCCATGGTTGAAAGCTTACAGTAACTACAGATTTTTGAGTGGTGCAACCACTCCAAGGAACAGCAATGTCCGTGTTAACCTATCAACCAATGTGTGTGTTAACCTATGTGTGTGACTATGAGTACCAGTAGGGGCAAAAGTGGCAGAAACAGAGAGATAGTGCTGCACTGTTGCCTGCTAATGAGAGAGAGAGAGAGAGAGAGGAGGGGGGGGGGGGGGGGGAGTTGCACCACTCAGTTCACACGGGTGTGATTTTTTTCTTGGAAACTAGTAATTCTATGCTATGTGATGTTTTCTTGCACCTAGTGTGTAGAGTCAGACCATGTGTTCCCATTTTGTTAAAGACCTATTATCTACAGATGTTATACAGCTGTAGCCTGTGGCTTACAAAATGTATTTTGTAGGACGTAAATGATGTGACAATTCTCAACAGCTGATGTTTTCAAAATGACAATGCTGCCGGGGACAGACCACTGAGACCAGAGACCACACTACTTTTCCTAATTTGTTAGAACCACCTCAGGCACATTCTCCTACTTGAAATTCAACTGCACACAGCAGTCGACAATCAGGGCTGATTCAACATAATGAAGCACAAAATGAGTTCAAGTCACAATGTCAGCGCCATAATTAATAACCGAACGTGCACTAGACTGACCATGCAGGTTCCTTTTCATGATCCTGTCACCCCAACAGGTGATGTTTTTGATGTATGTATTCTATCAGCTGTTTTATAATTCAAAATCTCCATTAATACTAGAGGAGTTGTGGCCACTCTGCAGGCGCACAGGAGCAGCAGTCCACGCCCATCACTCTGTCTCTAGTGGCTATGGCTACAAGGGCAGTTTGTGTGTAAACCAGATCTATATTTCACATATATACAGTAGTACAACCAGAAAACAGCTTCTGATAACATTTTAGGTAATGAAAAAGGAAGGGATGTCCGCACACTGAATTGTAGCTCCCAGGAAGATTTATTTATTTGTTACAACGTTTCGACCTCTGTGGGTCTTCGTCAGGTATTACTTCATACCTGACGAAGACCCACAGAGGTCGAAACGTTGTAACAAATAAATCTTCCTGGGAGCTACAATTCAGTGTGTGGACATCCCTTCCTTTTTCATTGTACGTATATTTTTGACCAGCACCTGCAGAATGTCTTGAGATGTGAGTGCTTCCTGTCGGATCCTATATCTAACATTTTAGGCAAGACATGGGCCATGTACTTACCCAATATCTGTCATCTGATTGGCCGTCGCTCAATCCAGACGATGCTTATTGCTTAAATATACATAAACAAGGAAAAATATATCTTTCGCTTGTCGCACGTGTCCCCAAAATTGCTGGGACGTTGTCGTCAGGCGTCCTGTCGCTAAGTGTAGCTCAATGTAGCTAGTAGTACCCTTTGGAAATGAATGGCTGCCCATTGCTTTGTTGCTCGTTGTCATTTTTGGTGTAAACTGAGCAGCCCTTTAGACATCAGACAACCCCCAACGGAAGTGACCCGTTATTGGCCGACCGGTTTTCTGCTTAACATTTTATGAATGAAACTTTTACTTTTAAAAAGCACAAAGCATCAAACCAGAGATAAGGATTCGTCCACCAACCACAGAAACCCTGATTCATAGCAGCAGTTCCTCCGGCGTGCCGCAGGTGTTCCAACACAACGGATGATTTTCACAGCTATTTTGACAGGTATGAACGCAGCTGAAGGGTATGTTGTTCCATACAGGTGTTTCTGTGTGCCAGCATGAAGTTAACTGTACAGGAGCTGTCCAGCTGTGCTGGCAACACAGTTAACAGATAAGTAAAGCACACTCACAACCGAGTGCGTTATCCCCTCCACTTGGGTTTACCTGTCAGAATGTCCGCTGTGAAAAGGGTCTATATTGGCGGGAACCAGGCCAGGGATCGTGTCCTTGTCGCTGCACTAGTGACCTCTGTTGGTGGGTCGGGTGCGAGGAGCAGCTGGTAACTCCACGTGTATCAGAGGAGGCGTGTTGTCGTGTACACCCTCCACGTGACAACAGTGTGTGTTGTGTGTGTGTGTGTGTGTGTGTGGGGGGGGGGGGGGGTTGGCAGTCATTGTGGGCCGCATACATGGGGAACTGGCATCGACTACATTGGGGATAAAACAAACAATTGTAGACAAGGGATCCGGCTAGGTTGAAGGAGAGGGAGCCATATTCAACATCAAACTCAACATCTTTTGAAACTGTAGATGATTTATTCCACTGGGCCAATATGAGGCCTCAGATGGCTTTTTAAGCCTTCAATATTCAGTATATTAGAGTGAATAGCAGACATGACAGTATATTAGCAGACATAGAGCCCAGGATCACATTAGATTAGTTGAATTTTAGCCCATTTATTTCCACCCAACACTTGAGACTGTATAGGCTAGTAGTGGAAAAGGCTCTGCATTTGTTTTCCATATCAAGGCTTCCTGTCATTGTAAGTAATTCACCCATAAGCTTGTGACAAGAGGTAGCCATTAGTTTGAATGAAGAATGCTAAAAATGTTGACACAATGTCAACAGTCCATTTATCAGGTGAGTGGCATGCCAGTGTAGAAACACTTCTACTGTGAAGACAAATGCATTTAGCAAAAGCAGACTATAATTCAAAATGCATTATTGCTTATTCATTAAAATCACTGAATAAAGTGAGCATATGATGATAAGATTATTCTTATAATAATAAGAATTTCAATATACAAAAGTGATAATTGCCCCTGTGTGACTTCTGTTCTTGAATGGTTTAGAGACAGATGGGTAGCCTGTAGTCAGTAGTACACACAGAAAAGTCCAGATAAGATTACATGTCCACTAATAGACTCCGTGCTTTAATACCAATTACAAAACAATGGGATGTAATATCTCCACTAATCCTGTTTTGCTTCCCTAATCCTGTTTTATACGTGGAGGGGAGGATAGATGGATGGATGCATGGATTAACCCATTTTGAGCGGGAACCCCTTTTGGTGGTTACATACATTATGTTATAATTTAGCTATTGAAAAATAGCAGATCTACAAGTTCATAGCACGCCACCGAGTGGCGCGCTATGAACTTGTAGGTCTGCTATTTTTTTTAAATCGTTAAAATGTGCCTCAAATCTTTCAGAAAATTGTCATGATTTAGAAAACATTTTTTTTTAATTTTGACGTCAGGCCTGAATGGATTAAGACTGCATGGATGAATGGCCAACAGGACAGTGAAGGAAGGATGGCCAGATGGATGGAGGAATGAGACGTGCCGTTTAGGGCAGTTTCGTGACAGCAGACAATCAGAGGTCTCTGCCTACCAATTGCCTCTGGAGATTTGTAAATGCAACAGCAGACGCTGCACGCATGCACCCGCTGCTTTACAAAACTCATTTGGAAAGCAGCCATGTCTTTTAATTTGTATTACATCCAGTATTACCATTATTCTTTTCCTGTTGTTATATATTGTATCAAATCAAATCAATCAAATCAAACTTTAGCACATTTAAAACAACCAAGATTGACCAAAGTGCTGTACAGATGGGAGCAACAATCAAAACAAGAAAAGCAATATATGTAGGGAAAGTGTCGACATGATCACAATAAAACACATAACATATAAAAATAGAAAAAAATAGTATAGTTGTTGCTTTCTGCATTGCAGAACCAGGGTTTTATCCGTCACTCACTCATATACGTACTTACGTAGGTACAAGCAGTGAAACGTGTGACCTTGATGATCTTGAGGAACATGCCACACAGGGCTGGACTACATTGACACCACAATATCGATATTGTGATATTGGGACAATATCGTATTGGGATGATATACATTTTCTATTATCAAATTATAAAGTAAAATGATCAAACAAATGTATGAGGATTCTTGCAAAATATAAAATAAGGCTTTAGTAAATGAAACCAGGAAAAGACTTACGGGATATGACACTATTACGATATCCAAATTGCTGATCTACTCTCATATCACAAACATTGATATAATGTTACATTGCCCAGCCCTATACACCACACCAACATAAAACCATGGTTCTGCAAAGCAACGTTTTTTAATTGTTCGCTGATTTGCCATTTTGGGCGGGAACCCCTTTTGGTGTTAGCATTATGTTATGCTTTAGCTATTGAAAAATAGCAGATCTACAAGCTCATAGTGCGCCACCGAGTGGCGCGCTACGAGCTTGTAGGTCTGCTATTTTTGAAAAATCGAAGAACGACTGACATAGAAACATAGCTTTTTCAGAAAACTGTCAGGATGTAGAAGACATTTTTAGAATCTGATCTCAGGTCAAAATGGGTTAACCAGGGAAGTTGGGAGATTGTCTTGTTTCTAGATTACCATAACAAAGTGCTCAGTGACTGATTGACTGAGCGTACGTTCATCATGCAGACAGATAAGTGACCTAAACATCCTCTGCAATTTTCAAATTGATCATATTTTCAAACTTCAAATCTCAGTCTCAACACCCAGCAGTTACTTGCCTGAAGTCAATAATGCAAAAAAAAAGGTTAAAATATCAATTCTACAACGCCGTCTGTCACTTTGCCCCCTTCACCCCCCTCCCCTCCCCACATCCCTGTCTGTCCCCTTCTCTCATCACCTCCTCTCCTTTCGTCTCCCAACATCCTCCCAGTTATCTCCTCTCCTCTCTCCTCCTATCTGCAGCTGCCTTCCATCTGCTTCGCACAGCGCATTAGAACATTCCCCTCAGATCAATCAGATTACATAAGAGCACTGCAGAGAGAGAGAGAGAGAGAGAGAGAGAGAGAGGGAGAGAGAGAGAGAGAGAGAGAGAAAGAGAGAGATGTAGCTAAGTCAACACATGCATGAAATGGAATGAGAGAGAGAGAAAATGAGAGAGGGTTGAAGCGAAATTAACCTTTACAGACTGGGTAAGTCCTGTGCCTTGGACCTCTTTATGTTCTAGCCCCTGCCCCCCCCCCCCCCCCAGTGCACCCATCACACACACACACACACACACACACACACACACACACACACACACACACACACACACACACACACACACACACACACACACACACACACACACACACACACACACACACACACACACACACACACACACACACACACACACACACACACACACACACACACACACACACACACACACACACACACACACACACACACACAGCCCAGTGCAGCAGAGCACAGCAGCAACAACCCAGCACTTGACCCCTGAGTCCAGTGCCAGTCCACCGTTTATCCATCAGAGTTTAGGTAAAGCCAAAACCCCAGAGGGGCTTTTCCCTCAGGGTGAACGGTTTCACCACTGTTTCTTCTTTAAGTTCCCCTCCAGACACGTTTTTAAATACTCTGCAATGATTACAATTTAGTTGAAATGTATTTTTCGCAGGGGGTGACCAATAGGTGAGTGCATTCCACGTACCGCATGGACCTGACCACTCTCTCTAAAAAGGTAAACATAATTATATTTATAATAATAATAATTAAAACTCTGAAAAGTTGCTGTAAGGCCACGCTTTCCCCGTCATTGAGAGAGCTATGAATATTCTAAGATGCAAATGTCACATGCCTCTTGTGTCGTGCCCCACCTACAGTACCACTTTCTGCTCAAAGCAATGCTTACTGAACTTGATTGTGAGGCTTGATTGTCACAAGCCTCACAATATATTCCCAAGATTTTCATACTAAAATGGCTTTTTTCAGAAAGACATTAATCAGGAGAAAATCTACTTTATTATCGACCTTTCTCTATCCCAGCAACACACTCTCAGGATCTAGCACCAGTAACCATAGCACGAGATTCGCCCCCATTAGGAGACCATTTTGTAGGATTTGTGTACTATGTCGTAGTGGCTCCAATCAGGATGGACTATCTTCCTAAATTAACTATCTTTGGCTTGGGGCCACATCCGGGTGGCTTGACCAATGTGCTCAACGCACGAGCTCACTTGAATTTCAATTAAACCTTCATTGAAATGAGTGAAACTCCCCCCTGTCAGGTGTAAAGGAGCAACTTGGACACTCAGGCATGAAGGAAGCATGAGTTCATGCCTGAGTGGAGCCCAGGATCACATTGGATAATTGACACAGGGGTGAAAAATGGAGCCCAGGATCACATTAGATAATTGACACAGGGGTGAAAAATGGGTTACATAATTGTGGGATAAAAGAAATGAGTGGGTGGTGATTTTCAGTTCAGTTTCCAGATATAATAGCAGCTCTATGCATCACACAGCCAGCTCAGAGTTCGAGTAAGTAGAGCATTCTTCCACCTCCAGAGGAACAAGCTAAAGTAAGTTCTTGGGGGGGGGGGGGGGGGATGACCATTTTCATCTACTGTATGATGACATGACCGAAACAAGGACACAGACTTTTCAAAGAAACTGACTGTCGTGAAACTCGACTGTCGTTGTAAGTCAAAATGCAATTAGATGACTTGTCTGACCTTTGCCAGGTTGCGTTTGGCTGTCTATCATTCCAACTATCTGTCTGATTGTTAATGGGCTTGTTTGTCTACGTGACTGTCTCCGTGAACAGACGTACCTGTCTGTATGCCTCTGGCCTGTGAATTAGAGTTGGCTGGTCTAGCCACACAAAATATGTTTGTCTTGACCTTGGGCTGCCTAGTTGGCATTTAATGGCTGCAGGAAACAGAAGCCATGGCACAGCATATCTGTGCCAGCAAGTACAGCGAAGAGGAATTCTGCCAACAAATGATGGTAAAAACAACATGGTGGATGAAATACATAACAAAAACGAGGGCAAGGAAAAGTAACGGTGCAGTGTGCAACTGTGCACATCCCAGAAAACAGTCTATGGTCTGTAAATTAGTCGCCACAGGAGTCTGCAGACTCTGCAGAGAAAAGGTCTTGATTCCGCGGAGAACATTATTATGTTTAAATTGTCATGTCATTCAAATCCTGCCCACAGTAACTACAGTTTAGAGGATACCAATACTACAAATGATGGAGCGTACACACAACACTACCCACTGCTTTACACCTGTAAAACTGTGATACGACAAATATGAACACCATATACTTCGTTGACCGGAATCCCACAGACAGACAGACAGACAGACAGACAGACAGACAGACAGACAGACAGACAGACAGACAGACAGACAGACAGACAAAGTGAAGAGAGTTCAGATCGAGAGAGAGAGAGAAGGACATGAAGAGGAAACAATAGAAATAAAGAAATAATGAGCATTTTAGGGCCCTCCATCCCCATCTTTGATGTGTAATTGGTCCTTCTACCTCTGGATAACTGTGAGTGATTGGCACAGGCCTGCTCTGCATACAAACAGCACTTTGAACAGGCTGCCAGTGGGGCACTTTGATGAATGGACCAGAGACTGTTCCATGGCTCTGTCACTCACTCTTTGTAATATTTATTTCTAACCCATTCTCTCTCCCATCTTCCTCATCATAAATCCTCACACCTCTTAACTGTTGCAAGTTTGCAAATAAATTAATGACTGACAGCTTTTCATTGCCTTATCTGACACTTTTTAAATTTATTATCTACAGTATGTGAAGGTTTGTTGTTGACATCCCAATAAATCATCAATATTCACCATGAGGATATGTACATTATGTGTAATTAGAGCTGGGACTCGATTAAAAAAATTAATCTAATTAATCAGAGGCTTTGTAGTTAATTAATCTCGATTAATCGCATTTTAATCGCATACCATTATTCAACCCGAGAACAGTGAGAAACCTTTTTTTTCAAATGTTTTTTGGTATCCCAGTGAATAGTGACTACGGGATTCCACTCATTTTCAACATTTTACTGTCATTAATATACCTTAGAGTTGTTGTGTGGATATAATAAGAAAGTCCCCCCCATTCTGTGTTGCCTAGAACTGGAGGTCTGAAAAAAATCAGTAACATTATGAAGTACATCTCAGTGACATCACAAAAATGTACTTCATAATGTTACTGTTTTTTTCAGACCTCCAGTTCTATAGGCAACACATAATGGGGGGACTTTATTATTTCCAGTGCACACAACTCCATAGAAAAATGTTGAAAATGAGTGGTATTCCCCTTTAAGCAATACAACTTTTTTTATCCCAACAGATAAACAAGAGCAGCAAGTGCCTATATAGTGTCTTCAGTGTGTATATGAATACTCAAATTTGCTTTACATGGCGGGGCATGAGAACAAATAAAAACAACTTTATTATGGGGGAAACATTTCACATGAGGTTGGGGCTGACCCACGCTTGCTACTTCAGTATGTTTCGCATCGAGGACAGCTTGACAGCGCGTCTCCGGTGGTCTGTGAGACATGTTAAACTGAAGCAGCTAGCAAGCCTAGCATATAAGCTAACGTTGGTCATAAATGGATCATTTCCCTCTGACATTGCACACAGCCATGCCGCTATCCACGCGTCCATCCGATAGCTTTTACATCTAAATGTCCCATCCATGGAGCAAAAGCGATATAAGCGGCTTCTTCATTCGATTCATTTGGGTTTGGGCTTTCTGACGGAGCTGTAGCCTGTAGTGCACTGTAGAGTAAACAACTGCTGCTGCTGCTGCTGCTGGCGTGCCGCAGCCTATTCAGTACTACTAGAAACGCACCCAGTGAGAAACGTTCCGCGGTGGAAAAAAAAGGTGCGATTAAATGCGTAAATTTTTTTAACGCGTTAATTTTTCTGTAGTTAATTAATCTCAATTAACGCGTTAAAGTCCCGGCCCTATGTGTAATATTTATAAATGTTATCAACATAATGCCAGTTACTATCACTTTTCCTATCACTTATGCCCCTAAATGTCTTCAGTCTGCTATGGCTCAAGAGGGGGCGACTGTGGCTCAAGAGGTAGAGCAGGTCGTCCAATGATCCATGGGTCGGCGGTTCGAATCCCGGCTCCTCCTGTCTACATGTAGAAGTGTCCTTGGGCAAGACACTGAACCCCAAATTGCTCCCGATGTGCTGGTTGGTACCTTGCATGGCTTCCGCCGCAATCGGTGTATGAATGTGTATGTGAATGGGTGAATGTAATGCACAATCTATGTAAAGCGCCTTGGATAAAGGCGCTATATAAATGCACCATTTACCATTTATGATGGTCATGAAGGCATTCTGTTGTGGTTTTGGAAAATTCTGGCAAACTAAAAAGCATCCTTTATATTTTACATTTCACAGTAGCTGTGATTCGGAAAAACCTTTAATGTGGCTAGTAATTAAAAGAGTTGAGAGGCCATGAGGAAAGGTTTAGCTCTCACTCAGCACTCACTTAACACTTGCGAAATACCCGGACATTTACTTGTAACGGAATAGTTCTATATTATTGCAGTATTGGTATGCTTTTACTAAAAGTAAAACATTTGAGTACTTTTCCCACCACTGTTGTACAGTATGCTGCTGTAGCTCAGTAGGTCAGCCTACTGTCTATTAGAGAGTGAGCACAGTGAGCACAGCGAGTACAGTAGGGTCAAGTCCGGTTAGGGGGCAGCCCTATATTTAACTGAGCCAATCGGGGACCAACTGGGCTAATTTTAGAGGCCGTCCTGCACTGACTGAAGTGCACATCATCACTTGCACACAAAACTGGATTGTCGTCATGATACACACGGCACAATGCTCCCTGGAGGATGACAATTATACTGATTCTGGTGACCCTTTCCTGTGGACCTTTGTCGAGTCACACACACATTATGATTGAAATATCTCCCAAGATTGAAAGGGCAGATCGCCGTGCAAGTTTCTGAGTACATTCCTGCTCGCTGGAGAATGAACCCTCTTTGATTTCTCTGATGCAGAGGCCTTTCTCCCAAAGCCCCTGCAGTGAGGCTCTCCAACGTTGAGGCGCTCGGCCCTAGTGGTAAGTAGCCTGGCTAATAAGCCAGACTCAAATCACACTGTCGTGTGGTATCCGCCGGCAGGCTTTTTTTTTTTTGCCAACGGCTGATTCGGTCTGGATTATTAGCCAGGCTAAGTGGTAAGAGGAGGGACTGTCATATGATTTCATACTATTTGACATTTGACATTTTATACTCTTTGAATAAAACGTATAAAAAAAGGAAAAAAAAGAGGAGGGACTGCAGGCGGACCCGTGGAGTTATGACGAGGAAACCCCATGCAGCTGGGCTTTAACGTTGAACGCGTTTGCACTTCCGCATTTTGGGCACCAAATTTTGCGGAAGTAGACGGTTCTTCCGGGTGCTTCAATGAATAGTGGGGGGGCGTGGCTATCGCTCCGGTTCAGTCTCTATCCTTTTAATACTCTATGGTAGCACCACCCTTTGGCCAACATTTCCACTAGCACACAAGATATCTAATGCCATGAAACTGGCTGATTAATACTCCCCCCCATCATCAATATGGCTCTGGACCACTTTGCTGAATATGTTTTTCTTTGCTGTGTTGTGACTTGCAACTATATATGTTTACTGCTGCCTTTCTAGTCGAGGTCTCTTGTAAAAAGAGATTTTACTCTCAGTGGTAAAATAAATGTTATATAAGAAAATAATAATAACTACTGCTATGCACACACACACACACACACACACACACACACACACACACACACACACACACACACACACACACACACACACACACACACACACACACACACACACACACACACACACACACACACACACACACACACACACACACACACACACACACACACACACAATAGCCTAATCATAATAACACAATCTAGTTGCTCAATGAAAGCGAACAGCATTGAGCTACTGACACAAACTGTGGATAGGTTTTAGGATGAACCCTACTGATTTCGCTGACCCCCTGGCCTAGTGCCACCACCTTTTAGCCAAACGTCCCGTTTGGGTGCAAGTCCCTACGAGCTGCTAGTGGGGATTTTAAAACCACAATGTTGTTGTCCCTCAGGTCACCAAAATGCACTGGGTATTTATTAGGGACAACGCAAACATTCAACACCATGAAAAAGAAATACAAAAGGACCTCATTCGGTCACTTTGTGGACCTTTGACGCATGCTTGACTGCATATGGTCGATGAGGCTCATGCTACGCTGGTGATCTCTGGTTCTTTTCTGTTTGTCTCTCTCGCTCTCTCTCTCCAAATGCCTTCCATCTCTGTGAAACGTCATGTTCAAAGCTCACAGGATGTTCAAAGTCTCTCCCTTTGGAGGAGGGGAGGGGGGGTGTCTCTCGCCCTCTCTCATCCATCCAACTGTCACTTCCTGGATCCAATCCTAACCCTCAGCCATTCTTGTCTAAGGTCAGCTGTCCGTATCACACACACGCACGCATGCATGCATGCATGCATGCATTCGGGCAACAAGTAATCGTCACCAACAAATGAGTGCACAACATGGATTACTGCAGACACTAACATGTGCAGTTGCGCACTAAGATGCTCTGTGTGTGTGCGTGCGTGCGTGCGTGCGTGCGTGCGTGCGTGCGTGCGTGCGTGCGTGCGTGCCTGACCACAGTCTCTGACCAGCTCTTTTACCCAGTGTGTTAAACAGACATTAACGCACATTAATTATGAATCAGCCAATCAGCCGGACCACCAGCTTTCAATTATTCAACAGGGACCTGCACTTTTTTAATTGTACGTGAGGTCAGTCAACCGCCACACTGCTGTGGTATGAAGAGACACCGGAAGAGAGAGAGAGAGAGAGAGAGAGAGAGAGAGAGAGAGAGTGAGAGAGAGAGAGAGAGAGAGAATGGAGTCAGGGAGACAGAGAGAGGGCAGTAGACAAAATGATGGAGAAAAAATATTCAGTGTGTTTAATGTGATGTTGAACTTTGGTAGAACCTTAATTGGACTTAGAGCTGCAACTATTGACAATCTTCTCTGCTATTATTCTATCGATTACGTTTTAAATTGGTCAAATAACCGAGAAGCGGGTTTGTTCCATTCTTTTTATTTCATTCTTTAAATCAATGAATCAACGCGAAGACATTTGAATAAATAAATAATCGACTCGACGACTTAATAGATTAGTCTGATTAATCACTGAAACAGCCTTGGGGTTCCTGAATCCTGGGCCAGAGTCTAGGGTCTTGTTTTAAAATGTAGACCGGCCCGGTACACATTATTTTAGCAGCAGGACAGAGTGTGTTTAGTACCGGAGGCGGAGGAGGTGACCTGGTTTTAGATGTGCAGTCAGTGACACAAACACTTAATAAACTTCAAGCTTGACTCAAACACACCGTGAGCTCACAAAGCACACACTGGGGGATCGCCGTCAAATACAGTATAGGAGGAGACGGAACAACGGGATGGAACAGAGCAGTCGATGTGTGTGTGTCCCTCCTGAAAGTCAGAGACAGGAGGAGACTGGACAGCAGATAAGGTTTGCTGCAGTGTGGGTCTCTCTGTGTGGTCACATACTATTTGAAGACAACCAGAAGAAGTGTGTGTGTGTGTGTGTGTGTGTGTGTGTGTGTGTGTGTGTGTGTGTGTGTGTGTGTGTGTGTGTGTGCTGCAGACACAGCAAAGGATTCAAGACCGACCTGCATAGCTCTATAGGATGAAAAGATATTGATTATCAATACCTCCAAACAGGCATGCCACTGAACGATTACGTTATTGGTCTTCCAGTGTAATTGCTATTTGCCTTTACTGGAGTGCATGTTGGGTAGGGTACAACAACAGTGTGTGTGTGTGTGTGTGTGTGTGTGTGTGTGTGTGTGTCTTTGTCTACCATGCCCATATTTAGTATAAAGAAGTTAGTTACAAGGATGCAGTTGTTTGCAGAGCTGTATGTTCATACTATGCTACTTTATTTGCATATCTCAGTAAGTGTGTGTGTGTGTGTGTGTGTGTGTGTGTGTGTGTGTGTGTGTGTGTGTGTGTGTGTGTGTGTGTGTGTGTGTGTGTGTGTGTGTGTGTGTGTGTGTGTGTGCATAGTATGCAAACTTGCGTAAGGAGGACCAAAATGACTATACACTGCAGTCAGTGTATAGTCACTGACTGCAGGTCCTCGGTGTCATAACGACCCTGCAGTCAGTGTATAGTCACTGACTGCAGGTCCTCGGTGTCATAGCGACCCTGCAGTCAGTGTGTAGTCACTGACTGCAGGTCCTCGGTGTCATAACGACCCTGCAGTCAGTGTATAGTCACTGACTGCAGGTCCTCGGTGTCATAGCGACCCTGCAGTCAGTGTGTAGTCACTGACTGCAGGTCCTCGGTGTCATAACGACCCTGCAGTCAGTGTATAGTCACTGACTGCAGGTCCTCGTGTCATAATGCAGTCAGTGTATAGTCACTGACTGCAGGTCCTCGGTGTCATAATGCAGTCAGTGTGTAGTCACTGACTGCAGGTCCTCGGTGTCATAACGACCCTGCAGTCAGTGTATAGTCACTGACTGCAGGTCCTCGGTGTCATAGCGACCCTGCAGTCAGTGTATAGTCTGACTGCAGGTCCTCGGTGTCATAACGACCCTGCAGTCAGTGTATAGTCACTGACTGCAGGCCCTCGGTGTCATAATGCTGACCTGCAGTCAGTGTATAGTCACTGACTGCAGGTCCTCGTGTCATAATGCAGTCAGTGTATAGTCACTGACTGCAGGTCCTCGTGTCATAATGCAGTCAGTGTATAGTCACTGACTGCAGGTCCTCGGTGTCATAATGACCCTGCAGTCAGTGTATAGTCACTGACTGCAGGTCCTCGGTGTCATAATGCCCTTTCTGACACCCCTAGAGACCTGCACTGCAGGACTGCAGAAGGCAGTGGCCCTGAATCCACAATCAGTTTCAAGAATGACCATTGTTCTGTTCTTACAAGGGAATCCATTGAATAATTGGTTATGCTTGTTGTTGTGAGCTTGTAGATCTGCAATTTTCGCTATACAAAGTATGTAGGGCTTAAGTGGTTGTGCAAGTTGCCATCTTAATGTTTGTTAATGTTGTCTCGATTTCTTGACTAGTAAGTTGCATTGATTCTTTCTGTGTTTTGAAGTGATTTGTTTCATTAGGTCTTTATTTTCTCTGAACAGATTAGTTTGTTTCTGTGTTTTATCATTGCATCTGGACCGTACATTAGATCGACATGCTTGTCTAATGTAAATTTTGCAGTATGGTGAGTTTTTTTAGGGTCCCAAAACACTTGTTTATGGTTCCATTCCAAAAGCAAAAGCATGGAATATATTTATTATTTAAACAGACAACCTTTTCATGTTCCATTTCAGGTTGTTTGTTTTTCTTTGGTCTACTGTATATCCGGCTGGGAGGTCCATTCATAGCTCTAACTTATACAAATACATCTGTCTGGTAAGAATGAGAGAAGATGAGAAACAAGCTTATATTAAGCCCAACACACACCGCCTGAACACTGCACGTCAAAACAGCCGCCTCCGTTATTTTCAATTAACCTATCCCACACCGGCGGCGCCAGACGCGCGCTGGCGCGCGTTCACGCCTCGCCTGGCGCTCCGATACGCCGCTGTTCTATTTCCCAGGCGTTGCCGCGCGGCCTCCATCCGGGAATCCGTGAGCGGCCAGCCGCACGGTAGCGCGCCGCGTCCTGTGGGTGCTGTGCGGCTATGACGCGCGGCAATACTGTGCTGCGTCGCTGCTCACCCGCTTCACAGACGGTGTGTGTTGGGCTTTAGCTACCTACCAGTAAGAAGCCCTGAGGGCGAGAAGCAACCTCGCCCTAAAGGGCGAGTTCGCGTGCTCGCATCCGCCTGCGTGATGGCAGACGGCAGACTGCTGGGCGAGCGCTGGCACTTTGGCATGGGGGGGGTCAGATCAACATATGGAATGAATTCTGTACTGGCCGTATATGGAGCGTGTCTTGAGTGTACAGGGTTTGATGAGGTCAGATCAACATATGGATTGTGTTATCTAACCTCATTGTGTCAGGCACAAACAAATCAGTCAGTTCCATATATGGGCACAAAAGGGGGCATGCCCATACAGTATACCGATGACTGTTAGATAGAGAGATCTCCATATACTGTACTGGTAATATCGGTCGGATTGGTGATGCGACGTAGGTGTCATCTCTAGTATAGTAAATACACGCTCAATGACACACGCGGTACATCCTGAGGATTCTATACTGTAAGCATACTGTATCATTGAACCTGTGATCTACACTTCATTGACACATAAGCAAACATGAAGAGGCTTCAATGGATGGGTTAAATGATGGACGAAATGATTATCTGGACTGGTGGTGACCACAATGAACCACAACTGCCGGAGAGATAAGGGGGAGAGAGAGAGAGATGAACCAGAAGAGAGAGAGAGAGAGAGAGAGAGAGAGAGAGAGAGAGAGAGCACAAGAAAAAGTAAGTCTCCTCCACCACTACACATCTCATCTCTCCCTCCTTAATTGCTCTGTAAATCAAAGACCCACTGCAGGGGAGTCACCAGAGCACACAGCACAGTCACCACCACTCATCTTCACGACTTCACCTGCCCAGAACCACACACACACACACACACACACACACACACGGTTGCCGTGAAGTGAAGAATTTCTCCACCAATTAATAAACTCATGATCACACCGGTGAAACAGTAACACCTCATAGCCTATTTTATTTCACACAGAAATGCACGCGTACACACACACACACACACACACACACACACACACACACACACACACACACACACACACACACACACACACACACACACACACACACACACACACACACACACACACACACACACACACACACACACACACACACACACACACACACACACACACACACACAGTCACATTCTGCAGAGGACTTCACAGCAATGTTCACACCAGGCCTGTGGATGGATTTAGACCTATTTCGGGTGTATCCACACTTTCCACAGGTGCTCATAACCTACTTGTAAAGTGTTTGTTCCATCTCAATGCTGGGCAAATGTACTGTATGGCCAGACTTGTTATGTACTCTGTATGCTGTGCAAGTTTCAAACATATATATAGTTAAAATAGCCAATCTACAAGCTCACAACGTGTCGATGTAGATCGGCTAGTTGAACTATTCAAAAATGTTTTTCAAAGTTTAGGGATAAGGGGTTTAGCATGGACGAAAATAGAGCCCATAGTATATAATGGTACTTGATGACATATTGATGACATATTGGAGAACCACATAAAAGATGTGGACCGCTACGGGGTCACAGACAAGGTCAGAGAGGATGGGGACGGTGCCAGGCACCCAGAACTGGACCCACAGTTAGGAAGCTAAGGTGCGTGCCATCTACAGTATGTGGACACACTGCAGTGTGACAGTGGAGCCAGCAACACTGCAGAGCTCTGGAGTGATATATAATTATTATCACTTGGACATTTTTCTTTTTCTTATAATTTTTATCCCACGATTTTGCATTTCAGTTTTTTCACCCAGTGCCAATTATCTAATGTAATCCTGGGCGCTACACTTCCTCTGCCGACCTGGGGGGGCAGTGGACTGACCTCATGCCTCCTTCTATGCATGCAAGTCCAATCTGCTTCTTTTCACCTGACAGGGGGGAATTTCCCTGGCCGGACGTAGCGCGTGGAAGGAACACGTTATTCCGACCAGTTCCTTCCCCCCCCCCCCCCCCATCAGGCGCCCCAGCTGGCCAGGGGGAGGTAGTTTTAGAGACCAGGATTACTGCATGTTTTTGTGAGGGTACCTACCCTAGGGGACACGGGGAGAACATGCAAACTCCACACAGAAAGGCCCTTCCGCCAACCCCGCCTTGGGTATGGACATTCACTTGGACATTCATTTGTTTGTAAAATACCCATAGTCTTCAGCACAGATCAGCACTTTAATTTATTAACATCACATCACTGTCAACGAGGGGCTGCACAGGCCAACCAAATGGTAGTCCCACTGGGACTTCCTGAGGGTGTGGAGTCGGCTAAGCACACGACAGTCACTGCTGGCATGCCTCACCCTTGTTGGTACGCAGCCAGTTTGTGAACCATGGAAGGTCGCTGTTTTCTGCTCTTCTGACTCCTTTGCACAAGGGTTTCCAGGGTTTCCTCGGCCACAAATTCTACCGAACCATCCACAGCAACCATATGGCTCAGTTGAGTTCCTTTGGCAGCGTGACTGCGCATGGTGACGATTCAGCGCATGGCTGGCCAGCCTCTCACACTCTCTGTACTCTGTAATCCCTTGTGAGGAGTCAGGAACGTTGTACTCTGTAATCCCTTGTGAGGAGTCAGGAACATTGTCCTCACAATTTGTCAAATTCTATAGCTGTGGAGACATTTAGCCTTCACTAGTAACAGGCACAGTGGCCTCAGATGTTGCAGGAAAACTATCGTAAACCCCTAACCCGTGGTAAATGTTGCACGAAAACCTCCAAGCACCGATTTTCTTCCTGCTATTTTTCCTTATTTTTTTTCTTATGTGAGCTGAAAGGAATCACAGTCAGTCGCTATTGACTAATACATGATGAGTCCACACTATGACAGAGCCCTGAGCAGAACACAGAACTGACTGGGGAAGATCAAAGTCATACACACACACACACAGACACAGACAATACTTGAAAGAAAATTGAAATGCACATGTACACGCACAAAACAGTCTCCTT
Organism: Electrona antarctica; assembly: GCF_951216825.1. NCBI lineage: Eukaryota > Metazoa > Chordata > Actinopteri > Myctophiformes > Myctophidae > Electrona > Electrona antarctica. The sequence goes on from NC_136805.1 coordinate 13,521,017, forward strand.
GCAACCTCCCCCCCCCCCCCCCCCCCCCAACACACACAGGCCACTCAGAGTGTTATGCTGATAGATGGTACGAGAAAAAATAATCATCACTAAGCGAAGATATAACATTTATGTAACTGGGAGGGAAGTCATTAAAGTTTCATACGGGGAAAGAGGGCTAATCATCAGTTTTACAGTGTGTGTGTGCGTGCGTGCGTGCGTGCGTGCGTGCGTGCGTGCGTGCGTGCGTGCGTGCGTGCGTGCGTGCGGTAGACACTGGGAATGTGAGATACACCGCAGACAGACAACCACAATGACCAGAAAGCCACAGTATGTTTGTGTGTGTTTTTATATTTTGACTGATTTTAATTTCTTTCATTACATTTCAATAGAAATGTGGACATCAACATTACTTTAGATGTTAATGGCTCTGTAGTGGCAGTTAGTGGGCACTCTCCTAGTTAGGGAGAGGTGGCAGGGCCCATTAGCCCCAAAATTCAAAACCTTCGTCGCGATTCAGAAGGTCGGATGAAAAGTTTTTTCCTTCACCTTGACACTTATTCCGAAGGGTGCACTGCAGAAGCCTCCTCACCTTCACCATTTAAAAGCACAATACGAGGAATTAAACAGAGAACTGGCACTGTGTCTTGGCTCTCAAGTGGCTGTTTTTGTGGGTGGAAAGTGGAAAGGCGTTCTCTGTAGTGTCGCTACATTAGTGACTTCTACAGGTGGGTCAGTGCACCTAGCTGTTCAGCAGGGAGTGGAACTGGGAGGTACAGTGAGTTCCTCTGCATGCAACATAATGGTCCTGGTGGAGAGAAGCGGCTGTGGTGACACCGTGTACCGGAGCAGTCACATAGTCATCTACACACCTTCCACGACACCAACGAGTATTAATATAGGGTTTGGCAGTGAAAGGGACTACACTGTCACATGCACAATAATACACCAGGGGGAGGTTGGCACAATGACTACATTGGGAGAAAAAAAACCCATAATAACTCGAAAATACTGTTGAAGAAACAGTGTGGGCTCGAGTACCGTAGCTTGTTAAAGGACCACTTCACCACTGTTCAACTAATCTTCATATTATTGGTCCTCGACTCCTCACTAATGTTCATGATAAAATACCACAATTTGTTTCTACTCAGTCTGTGTCTCATAGGAGGGTTGTGGGCAGTTCAGAAACCCGTCCACCAAGGCTCGCTGCTGCTACAATAATAACGTTAATTCAAATTGGGTCAGGGTGCATTTGTGGTTTTACTTCTGACACAGATTTGTTGAGAGTGTCATATTGTGAAAGAGCATTTTATCCACACACAAATGGTGACTGAACCCCTGGTCAAGACTATAACAAGTAGGAACCTCTGTCATTTTGTAAGATACATAAAACAAAAATACAAAATAAATGACAGCCAGTTCAATCACATCATGAATGAATACAATTCAAAGGAAATACAGAGCACTAGAACCACAAGTAAATTGGTTTCCAGATAAGGAAATTAAGTTGTAATCTGTAGAAGGCTATTCATCAAAGAGAGGGATGGACACATAAAGAAACAGTTATAATGAATATATATGCATCAAGTCTCTGTCTGTATGTGTGTGTAATCCACGTAACTCGAGAACCGTTAGCCCCACCGACTTCAAAATCGACACACACGTTTCACAGTTCACACCACAGCAGGGGGTGCAGTGGCCGGTGTTGAGTCGGTCGGACACACGGTTGTCCCGAACTGCCCCAAAAAGGCCTCTGCCCAGGCTCTGGACTGGCTCTGACACAGAACTCCACAAGCTGGCTGCATATACTCCATATTTGGGCATGCCTTACAAAGAACTCCATATATGGGCATAAAATGGAGACAGACATAATATCTGGGTGGGGCATTCATTTCCAACTTGCATCGTTCCAAGTAGGCCAGTGCCCAACGGGCACCGCTGTAGTTATTTAAGTTTGCCAAACATAACTTTCAAGTTACGTTTATGGAAACTTTAGAGTAGCCTTGCCTGACTGAGCTGAACCGACGGTTCACACACACACACACACACACACACACACACACACACACACACACACACACACACACACACACACACACACACACACACACACACACACACACACACACACACACACACACACACACACACACACACACACACACACACACACACACACACACACACACACACACACACACACACACACACATTGGGGTGGGGCATGCATTTCCACATGCATTTCCAACTTGCATCATTCCAAGTAGACCTGGGCACCGTTCTAGTATATACATAATATGCCATAAGTTATAATATAACTTATGGCAGAGAGAGAGAGAGAGAGAGAGAGAGAGAGAAGGAGAGAGAGAGAGAGAGAGACCTCCTTCTTCCCTGCTGTTTGCTTTGTGTTGAGACATCAGCAGACAGGAGTAATCATGTATTGATCTTTATTCAAATTGCAATTTACAAGAGGTGCTGCAAGATCAGAGAGGGAGAGGAGTCTGGGGGAGAGGAGGGAGAGAGGGAGAGGAGTCTGGGGGAGAGGAGGGAGAGAGGAACAAGAAAAGGGGGGAGGGAGCAGATGGAATGAGGAGCATATCAAATGGAACACAACCACCCTAAAGACTAATCATTGTGTATATTCCTGCACTATACCTGCATCCAGTGATCTTGGTACATAGACATTGATCTATTGAAGATTCTGACTTTCAAATGTACATAATTTTTGTTTTGATTGTATTGCTGTATTGTTGTAATGTGCTTTCTGCTTTGGCAATGTATGTTTTCTCATGCCAATAAAGCCCTTTGAATTGAATTGAATTGAATTGAATTGAGGAGCAAAGGATTGTGGAAGCGCAGGAGGAGATGAAGAAAAAGCAGGGGGAGATGGAGAAGTAGAGCAGGAAGAAGAGGAGGGGTGGATTATGAGGATAGAAGACAATGGGAAGGAGAGAAGTGTGGGGGGGTAGTAGAGGAGGAAAAGTGAAAGAAGAGAAAACAGAAAGAAAGAGAAAGGAGAAGATCAATAATGTCTTAATAGGTGCATAGTCAGGGAAAATACGCCAGCATTTATATTATATACACAATTTAAGTGGTTCGTGTTTTTCTTTGGACAAATTCGGGTTTGGAAACTGGTGTTCATGTTTTTGAGCTACCTGGTCACATCTCAGAAAGGAGAGAGCGGGGAGGTGCAGATGAAGAGATAAAGAAGCAAGTAGAGAGTATATGAGGGGGGGGGGGGGGGGTGGCGTAATTCGAAACCACGTTTCTCTTTGACTGGGCGCGGAGCCAGAGAGTCGGCCCCGGTATTGATGGCCGCATCATGTGCGATTTTCAAAACAATAGAGACGACGATGACACTTCACCGGCAGCCACCAGCTGAACACACATCGTAGATCAATGGCAAGGCTCATATAGCAGCCAGGTAGGCAGCAGCAGCTCCATCAGACAAGGCTCATATAGCAGCCAGGTAGGCAGCAGCAGCAGCTCCATCAGACAACAGCTCCATCAGGTAGGCAGCAGCAGCAGCTCCATCAGACAACAGCTCCATCACATAAAGTGTGCGCTGATTGCTGAATAATGTGGACTAGCTCTGAGGACAGTCATCTCCTCTATAAAGCATCTTTCCAGCTAAACGTAACTTGACTAAAACTTCAACTAGTTGGTTGAAGTGTCGCTCCAATATGAGATATCCTCCAGGCTCATCCAGCCATTTCCAAAGTAGTGACTTTCAAAACCATTGACAGCACAGCTACTGTAGAGTAAGAGTTAAAATAAATGATAGCAGGTTGGTCAATTGTATGGATGATCCACAAGGTCACTCATGAGAAGAAGTCCTCTATTCATTCTATATTTCAAAATATAGAATGTAATTCTAGAAATTTAGAAATCCATAAGTGATACAGTGATACAATCATGAAGTGATACAGAAAAGGGCTCCCAAAACAAAAGGCCAACATAGATAGATAAGGAAAAGTGGGAAACCACTTATATGGAGAAGTACATTTCATGTTAAATGGTAAATGGTAAATGGTGCATTTATATAGTGCCTTTATCCAAGGCACTTTACAGAGATTGTGCATTACATTCACCCATTCACACACACATTCATACACCGATGGCAACGGAAACCATGCAAGGCACCAACTAGCACACCGGGAGCAATTAGGGGTTCAGTGTCTTGCTCAAGGACACTTCGACAGTAACTCTGGGGGAGCCCGGGTTTGAACTGGCAACCTTGCAGTTACCATCCAGGCACTCTACCCCTGAGCCACCGCCGCCCCCGTTACTTACAATAGCATGCAGCATGTAGATAAAGAACACTTGAAGGACATAAATAGACTTCAGTGGGAGTCTATACCAGAAGAGCTTTTTGCTTGAAATGGATCATGTTGTGTTATATGCCCTTTAAACATTTTTATCCATGCACCTTTGTGAGTGACATTAAATGTACTGCTGCGTGTAAGTGACTTCCCACCTGTACTTATTTATGACATTTTATCAAACCAACTCTTCGACTGATGATGTGAAACATGAGGTCATATTGCTGCAGATGCTACGGCCACAACTGAACCTGCAGGTGCACCAAGATGCTACTGTATGACTGAATCTCTTCCGCATTAATAGCAGATCTACAAGCTCACATCGTGCCACGTTGGGACGCACTGTGAGCTTGTAGATTGGCAGTTCCTGCCCCCATAATAGGGGAAAGCTGAGGTTATGTTTTGAACCACACAGAGTTTCACAGTATCACACATGCAGGTCAGGGTATGACTGGACTTAATTGCATACAGACCATGTTAAGTTAGGATAGAAATGACAGTGGATAACTATATGGATGGACCAGGACCACTGCAATACAGGACCTACACTCTACACTCCCCACAGTAATGAAGCAGTTGCCGGCCTGCCGGGTAGCTCAACGGAAAACATGCAAGTGTGAGCATACAGCGTGTGACTGGAGTCAGTGTACACGGAATATAATGTATGTATGAGTGCAGAGGAGAGAGACCATGGACGGGTGCGATAGAAAAGAAACAGGCCAACCCACAACAATACAATTGATCACATCCGGCTGTCAAACATATACAGGAATGTCTTGGTGATATCATATTGGTGCAGACTGCAGAGGAAAATTGCTAACTAACAGTGCATATACATACGGGTGGACACGCGGCGCACTGCAGGCCAACATTATTGTATACGTTTCTAAAAAAAAAAGTGACTTGTCACATTATACAAGACTATAGCCTACTGAGAAGGGCTGCAATCGCAGAACCATCATTCATTGTTTTTTTGTGGAAAATCCTCAAAATCCTCATCGAACAACATTCTTATAGGCTACTATAACACAACAAATCTGTCCAACAGGACACCTGTCTCTCTCCTATAGAGTCCCCTGAAGCCACAACTGAATACACAGGGCACAGGGCATCTAAACACAAAGGTGTACATTTGTGTGGGCGTTTCGCTTGCATGATGAACTGGTGCTTAGTGAACACTGTTGCAGACCCAGCTCCATTCCCATGCACTGCCTATAGTCCCGCCTATAGCCCACTGCATCTCTCTCTCTCTCTCTCTCTCTCTCCTGTAGGCAGTCTGCACTGCACTGCGCCCCGAATCCACTCCCCAACACACACACACACACACACACACACACACACACACACACACACACACACACACACACACACACACACACACACACACACACACACACACACACACACACACACACACACACACACACACACACACACACACACACAATTTCAACTCTATTAGTATTGACTCTCCAGTCCACAGCACAAACTGCACTCCGATTAAACTGTTGACTCCTCCAAGAAGATTATCCCCCCTCGTAAGATTGACTTTCTCCATTAGCCTATAGTACCCCGTCTTTATTTTGCAAATAGCCCTAGTAGTAATAGTAGGCAAGGCTACTACTACTGTTATAAACATTTCATTTAACAGCCCACTGACTGAGGAGCTCTATATTCCTCAGTCCTTTGTCACTCAGCATCCAAGAAGCAGCGACCACAGCTTCGCCGTGCATGTGACAACAGGCACGCAGCCGTACGCGGCTCTGCTCAGGTGATAACGCGTGTTATGAATTACGCCGGCCATCTGTCAGCATAATGATGATGATGATGATGATGCGATGCGGACATAAATGACTGATAAATATCTCGTGGGGCTGACATAGCGGGCTAAAAGCTGTCATCGTGTAAATGCGCTTCTTGTCGCAGCTTGCGGTCAACTCCCAGCCGATATTAAGAAAAAAAAACACACACACACATCTTATCATCAACCCAAGAAAAGAGCGACAAAATGCCACGCAGTCTCAACATCCATCGATAAGAACAACAACAGAGTCGGCGCGTATAAAAGTGTAATTAGAAGAAAAGCACTTACAGTTCGTAAGAACTGGATTTCATCCTCGCTGCCTTCTCCTCCTTCGGCCATGGTTTCCCGTGGAAAGGGAGGGATGCGTGTATGTGTGTGTGTGTGTGTGTGTGTGTGTCAGTGTGTGTGTGTGTGTGTGTGTGTGTGAGAGAGAGAGAGAGAGAGAGACAGAGAGAGAGAACGCTCAGTGCGCGTGTCTGATTGGCTGGCGTGCCTCGCGCCGTGGGAGGGGTTGCGCAGGTGTGTTAATGTGGATGTAAATTGATTTATATAGAGAACAGAAGAGATGAAGATGGAGAATAACAAATATAGTCATGAGAAATTATATGGGGGGGGATGTTAATGTAGCAGCTATTACACTGGTGTTGAAGAAACTCAGAATAGTGTTGTTTTAACACACAAAGATAATGTGTCTAAATTAATCACAATGATAAAGTGTAATTTCTTCATTTGGGATGAAATAGAATGTGAAACTTGTTTTCATAATTGTATTGCTAAAATTATTATTATTATTATTAATTTATTTTCTCCATGGAACCCGGAATCCTTTTCCCCTAACAAGAGCTTATAGACATTGAACCATGTAGAGGTTTACAAGCACACTGTAGAGACCATCTCAATATTATAATGAAAGCTTTAAAAATGAAATTCCTTCCAGCTGTCAGGTGAAAAGCAAAGGCTGGTGAGTGGTGACTCCATGTGCATTGGAGGAGACAGTGTTTGTGGTAGTTTTACTCCCCCTCCAGGCCAATGGTGGGGGTTAGCAGCAACAGGGACTGCAGTACAGAATTGCAGTATATAGGCTACAACTAGGGATATAGCCTAAATGCAGTGCATCAAGAGCATGCAAAGTAATAGGGCAGCAGAAAAGGACATGGCGGCCGCATCCATTGAGTTCAATAGAGAAGTGGCACCCACCCTGTTGTTTCCTCAAGCTATATACTATTTAGGTATTTAGCAGGGATTTTATATAGGGAATGATGCAGTACGAATAGGGAGAATTGCAGAACAAATGGGGAATATTTCAAAATAATTTAAAGCTGAGGAAATTGACATTTATGGGTGGGGGGGATGCAATTATTGTTTCCATAGGAGGTGAAACCATAGACATAGAAAGGTAGACGCGACGAGGCCTGTTCCGGCTCTGGGGCGAATGCTCTCAAGTGAGGGCAAGCTTACGTGTTGGTGCCAGAAGGGGCGCGAGTCACGTGACTGGAGGCCGCCATGACACTCATGTTGATGTTCATACAACTCTATGGGTGCACTTCCGCCCTCAGTGCGAGACAGGTTGCTCCAATGAATTTCAGCGTGAATGAGGCGTCTACCTATATGTCTATGGGCGAGACGGCGGTTTGAAGCAGACTTAAGCCACAAGAGGCACCGCCGAGCGAGCTAGAGCGAGTGAGTCGCCGTGCCGAATGCTGCGATGTCTGCTTCAGCCGACTCAACGCCATTCGAGTTATGTTCCGATAAGGTTAGGGACAGAATGGTAAATCAAAAAATGACTAATAGGCTATTAGTTTAAGAAGGTGACAAGCTAGACTTTGACCGCCACATTTTGTTTTGGAGCCACTAGGTGGTGCATTTAGTCTTTGTCATCACCTAGTGTTTACTTTGTAACAGTGGTGAAGGTTGTCCTAATTAGATACTTGTAGGTTGACTCAAATGAAATGCAAGCTCACAAGGAGCAGTGGTGTAGATGTAGTGTGTTCACTGTGTTGGGCAGGGTGATGTGACGTCGCGGCCTAACGTCAGTTAAGCCACAACGTCACGTCACCCTATAGTATAAAGTATGGCACACAGAAGCATTAGAGATGATCAAGAATATAATAATACTACAGGTAAATATATCATACAGTATAGTATCCTATATTGTGAGTAAGTATTTGGAATAATAAGAAGGAGGTACCTAGCTAAAACACTGGGCTCAAGTTACTAAATTCTCAACTCCCTCCCCCCAACGCCTAAGGCAAGATACTATAAGATACTATAAGACCTCCTCAACTCACTGACAGCTCCCTGCGAATACAGGAAATCTCAGTTACAGGCAGGCTGAAAATTGTCAAAGATGCAGATCTGCCTTCATCCTACTTGTAATCGTCATTACTTGTAAGTCAATATTTGTTAGAGCGGACGTAGAATACGTACATCGACAGGCTAGGTGCTGGGCTAAAGAAACTTCAGCAGATGATGGATGGAGCCCGCACACCAGTCAATATTTGTTAGGTTTCTTTACATCTTAGAACATTATTTGATGAATTGTTGAAGCTTCATGTTATTTTGATCACATCATCGGTATCAGCAATTATGCACAACTGTCAAAGTCACTCTTTTAGCATGTAAACAAACACAAACAAAGCTGATTCGGACACTAATTAATTGAACTTCACCAAACCAGTAGCCTAAATATTATTTTTTATAAAAATGACAACTTTCTGTTGATTTTATTATTTGAATTTCAGTCCAGATTTTCTTCCGGATAAAAATAGCAAAATCAACAGTAAGTTAACATTTTCATTTAAAAAACAATTATATAATAATTTATAACAGAGACACAGTGTACTTTTGGTCATGAAGATACGTCCCATAAGCTTACTTACCGCAGCATTCAACACTTCCTGACTATTTCCCCACAGACTGGGGAAACTTAATATTATAAATCTCACTTGCAAGAACCACATCCTTTTCCAGCCAAGACTAGTATATACTCTTTATCTTGATCTCTTTCAGAGCCTCACAAAACTGATCAGTTTGTTGAAATAAGTGTCCAGTCAGGAACACTCACATCATAAATATATTTGATTGCAACAAATGTAATACAGTATTGATGGCTTCTCAGTTCAGATGTTCCCCAATTATATCTAAGCAGCATGTGATCAGGGAACACTATGAAAAACACACCATGGGTATACAAGAGCGGGCCCATAGCAAGACATACGTTTAACTTTGAGTCATTGCAGTTTAACACTAGAGCCATGCAACACTGAATTTCAGTATAACATTCAGTTTAACTGAGCAGCATCAGTGTGCCTATGCCTTTTCCTGCCTGAAAGGTCTTTGAGAAATAAGTCATGAATAATACACCTTCCACTGCCACGCTTGACTGAAGTTGCCTTTCATGTTCAGGTACTAGTTCTTAAGACAGTGCACTTTATACTTCAATTATAGTGAACCCCCCATGTGCTGATACAAACTCCTTCACGTACAGCACCCACAAAACATTAGACCAGACAGTGGCCTTGTGGTTAGAGTGTCCGCCCTGAAACTGGGAGGTCGGGGTTCGATCCCCGGCTGGGTCATACCAAAGACTGTAAAAATGGGACCCAATGCCTCCCTGCTTGGCACTCAGCATCAAAGGGTTGGATTGGGGGTCAAATCTACTAATCAAATGATTCCCGAGCGCGGCGCTCACTGCTCCTTGGCTGCGGCTCACCGCTCCAAGAGATGGGTCAAATGTGGAGAACAAATTTCACTGCGGTAACGTGTGTGACAAATCGTATGACTTTGACATGGAGGTAGTAGCATAATACAGGGTGATTCATAGTCTAGTCTAGTGCACAAGTATGATCAGCTGGTGCTTATAGTATTTGAAAACCCTCTGGTGTCTGCATGGTATTTTGTTTTTAAATACAAAATTACTTTCCTTTTTGGTCATGGGTGGTATGGCTGACTTTGGAGGTTAATATTGCATGTATATTGCAACCATCATGCACACTTTGTGTAAATAACTTTTTCATCCACGGCACCCCTAAATTACAGTGTACATTTTTAGAATCTTATATGTCATATTACGGCACGTACATCTTTCCCCGTAAGATACAGCACGCACACATGCACGCACGCGCACACACACACACACACACACACACACACACACGCGCGCGCACACACACGCACACACAATAGTGGTTGTAACACTTTATTCTTTCTAGAGTAACCTTAAAGTTAGGCATGCACTCGAGCCATATGTCAAATCGACCGGCTTCATTGGGAATCGTGTGAGACAGGTATAGTTTAATTGATATTAATGTATTCATGCATTACATTTCCCCATTGACATGAATGGGAAAATGCGAAAACTCACGTTCAAGTATTTTTTTCTCTGAGACCGTCAGTGCTATAGTTACAAAACTTTGAAAACTTTCACTGAGACAGACCTCATCACACTGATTATCGTTGAAACCATGCGAGGCCTGGCAGTTTTGGCTTTGATCACTACTGGCTTATATAAGGAAATATATTGTGCATAAAGTACATTCATTTCAAGGCAATAAGCTGTCTCTTTGTCAGTTCCCCCACTCCCCCAGATTTTGGGTGAACTAGTAGGTCGTGTTTAATGTCTGACATTACGTCTCCTGTCCATTTGCTGCATGTCACTCCTCTGCTCTATCTCCATTTCCTGTCTCTCTACACTGTACCTGTCAATAAAGGCAAATAAATATATAACAGAAAAGAAAAATGCTGACTGGATTGCCATGACATTGTATTAAGGGGCAGATTGCCATAAAATGAGCTGTGCCCATTCATGGTCCATGGAAGATGCGTGACCTGTCCTTTAGTGCCACCCTCAGGCCAAAAGATAAACTTTTCACACAAGATTCACAGTCAAACAGTTTCCAGAATGACCTCATGGCTTTTCTTCTGTGCCACCATTCAGCCAATTGTCATGGACTATAGGAGCTGCAAATGTGTTTTTACTCTTAGTCTTGTCAATGTTGTGAATGAGATTATACATTACAAAAAAGAATGAATTCCAATACAGAAAGAAAGAAAGAAAGAAAGAAAGAAAGAAAGAAAGAGAGAAAGAGAGAAAGAGAGCGAACATTGGCCATGAGGGATAGGCCTACAGTACATAGACATACAGTAAGTGTTGCCACCAATCCAGTCATGAACCAATACAGCCACAATACCTGACAACTGTATATTCACATCAGTCATTCATTTGGAATATTAATTATTCCAAAAATAATGAATATTTACAGTTGATGGCTGTTATGTCAAAGCCCAAAACCTATGGCTTGAAGTTAAATGGAAACAAGCAAAACTCACACATAGGATAATTGAAGCTTCACTATACTGTTCCCTGTTACAACTCACTAACTTCAATGGCAGACACAACACAACATACACTGTAGATTCACATCAGCATTCATTTTCAGAATCAGAAAACTGGACATGTTTAATTGACACCCAGTTATTGGATCCCAAAATAACAGCAATAGTACAACAGCTTGAATACACACACACACTCACACAGCATACAAAACAAGCAGCAGCAAGGAAAAAAGAAAAGGGTTCGTCCTACCTTGAGATGTCTTCTTCTTGACTGCATCAGTCAGATGTGGCCAGAGTCACATCTCGGATGAGCCCTCCAGCGACATCTCCATGTCATCTCCATCCTCCATACATCTGGCTAGCTCATCTTCTCACTCACCATTGGTACAGTGGTACCCCCCATATACAGATGCAAGTTGGTAACATGTTCATCCTGCTTGATGTTTAGTACGGCATATAGCACCATACGCCTTGAGTGTCAGAAAGAAAGAAAGAAAGAAAGAAAGAAAGAAAGAAAGAAGTGACTGAGTGTCTCATCTGTATAGTGTACAGTCACTGAACATGATTCATTGCCAGCCAGTCAATGGGGCCGCAGAAAAGTTAGTTTCATAGTTGACAGATATTCAACCACAGGGCTACATATAGTAACCT
>NC_136805.1:13538106-13633106 GCF_951216825.1 Electrona antarctica
ACGCAAATTGTGATTGGCCAGAATGAGATGATGTATGATGACGTACAGAATGATGATAAGAGCGCCCCTCACTTCTCAGTTCTCACATGTGATTTTTTTCTAAATGTTAAAGAAATACCTGATATACAAGTTCACAATATGTCACAATGCGTGCACACATGGTCCCTGGTGTGACTAATGTCAGTGGCAGTGTTTGTGGCCCCTGATGTAACTATTCTCATGGCAGACGCCTGAACAGTGTTTGTGCTAAATTTGGGACGGGTTAAACAAAATATGATAGGTTCAGTACTTGTGTAATCCCACCCGAGACCCTTTGCTGCATATTTCTCCCCATCTCTCTAGCCTGCATTTCCTGTCTCGGTACACTATCACTATCAAAATAAAGTCCAGGGGCCTTGGAAATGCCAGAGGAATGTTATCTTTAAAAAATAACAAATAAAATGTAAGCTATTTTTATCAACATTGCCTCATAGAAATTAGTCTAAACAATATTGCCACTACTAATATTGCCTCTGTAGACATTTTTAAAGCACAGCTCAAGACCCACTTCTACACCCTTGCTTTTAATTGATTTGTTTATTTTTTATTTTTTGTTATTCATGTCCTCACTGTATTGCATTACTGCTCTTGTTTTTTAATGTTTATGCCTTGCTTTTCTTTTCTTTTTTTCCATCTCTTCATTGCTCTGTAAAGCACTTTGAGCTGCATTTCATGTCATGAAAGGTGCTATACAAATAAAGTTTATTATTATTATTATTATTATTATTATTAATTCACCATTAGGGAGTAGTTTAAAGTTGGTAATGATGGAAAATTGACAAAATTTTACCTCCAGGAATCCAAGAGCAAGGCAGACAGCACCAACCCAGAGCAGGCTTTTCACTACAACCATGGCACAACCCTAAGGAACAAAACAGTCAAATAATGTCCCAAAAAAAAAGGGGTTTTGATGTTGTGTGCGTGCGCGTGCGTGCGTGCGTACGTGTGCATACAATACATGTGCTATTTTTAGAAAATTAAACTGACAATAATTATATGAATTGAATTTCAATGTGTATACAGTATACATGTTATATTGTACCCTGTGGATACTGACCGTTTTGTGTATGTTGTCTATGTTCTGGCCACAGTCCACTGCCTTCACCTTGCAGCAAGAATCTGGGAACCCCTTGCTTATCCCCCCGATGCTCCAGTCCGTATAGCTTGTCATTCCACAGCACTTGAACTGCAACAGCCCATATACAGGAAAGCAATTCAATAGTATCAGTCTGTGAGCCAGTAGAGTCACAGATGTGACCATGCTATATTGAAAACTAGACTTTTTTTTTGTAAGATATTTTTGGGGCTTTTTGCCTTTATTGATAGATTAACAGTAGCTTGACAGGAAAGGGGGAGAGAGATGGGGGAAGACACGCAGCATAGGTTGTCGGGATCGGGACTCGAACCCGCGACATGCTGTCAGGCTGGATTACAAGACTAGGTGCCTGGACCGCTCGGCCGGGCCAAGACAAAACAAGACAGTTTGACCCAATGCCTGACAATGATTTAAATATACTTTGCCAATGCATTTCAATGGGAATGGTGCGTTTTTCTGCAGAAATCAGCAAATGGCAGCAAACCGTTCCAAGGTTCCATTGGTAAATGGTAAATGGTGCATTTATATAGCGCCTTTATCCAAGGCGCTTTACATAGATTGTGCATCAATTCACCCATTCATACACCGATGGCGGCAGAAACCATGCAAGGCACTAGCCAGCACATCGGGAGCAATTAGCGGTTCAGTGTCTTGCTCAAGGACACTTCGACACCAACTCTGGGGGAGCTGGGGTTCGAACAGGCAACCTTGCGGTTACCATCCAGAAACTCTACCCCTGAGCCACCGCCGCCATTGCCATTGAAATGCATTGGCAGAATTTGCCCTCATAGGTAGAATAAAAGTGCGGCGTGACCGTGCCTTATATATAACTCTATGGACCGTGGCCTAATGGTCCACCTGCCAACCGATCACATTCACTAACTTGTTAGTCTGTAGCATAAATGAATGTCAGATAACCTGTTCTCCTCTCTGAGAATAGGTTCTGGTGAACTGTCCCCATGTATTGTTATAAAATACTCTATTCACTATCACTCCACACCATCACCAACTACAGGCAAATAGGCCTATTGTACCATATGGCTATGCACATCACCTTGCTCTGAATATTATCCATGACGGTTGGGTCTGAGATCAGCTTCTGCACCACCTTACTGATTCCGGCGGTGGCCTTTGAAGCAATATAACCCTGTATAGAAAATGTTACAGAATGAATGCTAAGCCGTATATGCTTAAACAGGGATATACTTCATTGAGCTTTAATGAAGAATTACCGTGTAATTAGTCAAATGATCAGAGATCTCCTTCTATCGTTATGTATCAGATATAGGCAGAGGCTGCATCATAATATCTGTGTTTAGTCAGGGTTCTCTGTGATGACACTGATTGCATGTATTTTGCTCATGTACTGTATTTGCCTAAGCTGTATAATGCAGGCTATTGTATAGGATCTATACTATGTGTACCACTTTTGCCTTTACCATGGGCAGGTCATGGTGACTGACTGTGTTATGCATATCTTTCTATCCATCTGTTTTGTGGTGTGCCAATTCTCATGCCAGACCCCTGAACGGTGTTTGTGCCAAGTTTGGTGATCTCCGATCGTCTGGCTACACGAGGCTGCCATGCAATATACAAAACTGAAGTGTCTTACCTGGCTAAAGACGTAAAAGGCAGCCCCTGCGGCGACCTCCAAGCAAATTATCAAGATAAGGATACAGTTGAACTGGAGACCATGGAGAGATGGAATAAATAAAGATAGATTTGAGCCCGCCACTCTTCCATCTCAGTGCTCCTTTTCTAAGTCTTTTGCCTTACACAGATGAATGATGTCTGTGTATGCTACAGTAAGCAGATGGGGCAATGTGCAATATGTTGTATGCTACACAGTAAAGTTATGTGTTGATCTAATCATTTGCACCTCAGAGAGGTATAAAAATGGTCCATTTGTTTACATTTGTATACGCCCACACAGTTAAGAGAAAGATGCAATACGGAACATATTTTAATGAAATAATATATGTAATTTTCTAAGTATGTAAATATAATGGATCATCTGCAGTGTAAGGAGATAATATAGCGTAACATATAACTCACTACACCCAGAATCAAGGTATTCTCTATTAAAGCGCCTAAACAGGCCAAGGCAGCGAGTAGTGTAATGATGACGCCTGCTACAATGATGACCGTAGAGATGCAACCGATACGCGTTCCAGTGATGATGCCGATCTCCAAGAAGGTAGTGCGAGTCTTCACTCCAATGATAATGAGAGAAACGCCAGTTGCCTGTTAAAATATATATATATTATTTCTCGATCCTCATCTAAAGCACGTACATTCACACACACCGACGGCGGAGGCAACCATCTGCTCAGTGTGCTTAAGGACACAGGAAGAGTAGGGAATTGAACCAGGAACGTTCCAATTCGCTGCTCTACCTCCTGAGCGGCTGCCACCCCATTCTCAGTAACACCTCTTTGTCTTCTTGGCCATATTGTAAAAATAAATATTAATATAAATCTAATGAACTTACCTAGTAGAGTAAATAAACTTACCAAGAAAAGTGAATTGAAGAACATAAAAATCCACTTGATAAACTTGCTAAAACATGCACTAAAACATACACTCATTTTGGCAGTCCAAACCCTCTGCGCTATAATATTAATTAATAAAATCTTTAAATCAACAGACGGAGAGAGAGGCAGAGGATGTCGTGATGTCCATAGGCTTTATTCTATCAAATGAACATACAACAGAGTAACGTCTATCCAAATAAAGATAGCTGATAGTATGTATTTGACTATTGTTTGACCAGCCTAATCTAACTGCTCTGTGGTTAGAGTGAGAAGCCATATACACACAGGGCTGTGTGTGTGTGTGTGTGTGTGTGTGTGTGTGTGTGTGTGTGTGTGTGTGTGTGTGTGTGTGTGTGTGTGCGCGCTCGTGCGTCTGTCCGTCTGTGTACAGCTAGGGCTCCATTTTCGTCACCGCTAAACCCCTTATCCCTAAACTTCTTTGCCTTTTTTACTATTTTGAAAAACATTTTTGAATAGTTCAACTAGCCAATCTACATTGACACGTCGTGAGCTTTTAGACTGGCTAATTTAACTATTCAAAAATGTTTTGCAAAATAGTAAAAAAAAAAGGCAAAGAAGTTTAGGGATAAGGGGTTTAGCGGTGACGAAAATTGAGCCCTAGCTAATCTCCGGCACCGTTGGACCAATGGGCGTTAAACTGTGCATACACTCCCCGGAGGACAGCAGAACCACTGCCCCAATGTTTCACATCGGCCTGTTATAGCACCACCAGAGGCCGATTTATGGGGGGGGAGAAAATTTGGGATATTACTCCTACAGATTTTGTACAAACATCAGCAAATCAGTACATATTATATAGTCATGTGATCAAGACGTATCTGTCAGACATTTCATATTCCGTCCTGATTGGCTAAGATTGGCTTTCAAAGTTTGCAGGAGTGGCCCGTTTTGTACAAAATGCCTGACATCATGAACGTAGCACATGTCCATGGAAGAAATGCCACCATCTCTTTTTCAAATCGGCCTCATGGTGGTGCTAAAACAGGCCGATTCAGTTTTGGAAAAAGTGTGTTTTCTTCAAAACACTTTTTGCTACTTTTCCAAAACTCACACACATCGGTCCACATTACTGTATCTCTGGGGTCATGTGGTCAAGATGTCGGCGTCATTCAAATTTTGCTGAGGAGCACACTCTTCTAGTTCTCAACTCAGATCCTGGTGACCCAGAACACAGCAGGGCTTCAACTTTCATACTAGACGTCTGCCATATGACATATGGGAGACCAGATGAATGTGATTTGCTACCTGGTACAGTACGCCCACCATCTAACCACTACTTTTTTCGTCATCAGTGGTCAAATGAAGATCATACAATTCCTCACTGGACAAAACAACTGTGGCTTGACTCATCTAATTGGCTGAATAATAGAATCCATGAGAATGAAGTTAAACTTAACAGCCATCATTACAACATTTGACAATCTGTCAAGCCTGAATTGTTTTCCATGCAAATTAGAACAGACCGATATGGTTCCACAAAAAAAAGAAAAGTGACTTTTTACGAGCGTATAGAAGCATTGACCCGTCATGTGCATGTAAATTACTTGTCCCCAAACGTGATAAGAAGTCTGTCATCATGCAGGCTATATTCTCCTTGCCCTGCCATCCAACTTGACACAGAACACTTGGCCACAATGAATTCTTGATGCGACAGACTGAGTGATTTAGCTCCTGGCTGGCGGTGGGGGTTTATTTTTTGCTGTCCCCCACTATAAATCAGTGGCTGCATGTACAATGTGTAAACCGATCACATTGCTTTGCCCAGATAGTCCATGGGCCAGACCAGAAGTGAGGGACATTTTTGGTGGCAAAATCTATTTGCTACCATTTTGTTTGTTGGGTCCATATAAGTACTTTGAGACATGATGAGTAGCTTTAATACTTTTTTGGGACAATCATTGTTTCCCCATTAACTCCCATTATATGCAGAGTAGGATTTTGTGCAGTTTACTCTAGATATTATGTTACAATTAAGTTTATTCACACTTATAATTATACACACACACACACAAATGCTATGACATATAAAAATATGTTATAAAAGTATATAAACATGTAGGCCTATAGTAGTAATAAATTAGCATAATTGGCTAAATATTCCCCAACACAAGAAATTACTATAACTTTGCTTAAGAAAGGTGAGTCTATGTTTGTGATGTATAGAAATCAATCTGTTACCATGGTGCAATCATGCCACCTTTTTAATTTGCGCCAATATCAACTGAATAATTGATATTGATATGACAGTGATGGTTATGATGATGTTCATTGATTAAATTGAGTTAAAGACAGATAATTCTTCATTTTTCCCTCTGTATGACGTGTTTTATTCAAAAAAAGGCTGATAACTGCAACTAAGCTACCACTTAGGAACTGCTATCATGTTGAAATATTATCTAGGGATATAGACCTTTTAAAAAAAACATGATAGCATTTGCCACCTTGAATGTCCCTCACTAGTGAAAATTCTGGTCTGGGCCCATGGACTAAGAGTTTACAGTCAGTGTGGACGCGGTGAAAAGAAAGAACAGGAATTCAGATATTCATATGCTTTTTTTATCACATGAACCCTAGTGACCCTACACTGGGAATGTCAAAGTACGGTAGGCAAACATTCTGCGAAAATGGGACGTCTACAAGCTCACAATGCATGTTTTGAGCCTCTAACATGACTGATCTGCCATTTTCAGCAAAGAGATTTGGTCTAGATAAAAAGGGATGGAAGTGTTTAAGTGGTTAATTAATGTTTTGCTCTTATGTTTTCAAGAGCAAAATAACTAACGAAATAACTCGAGAACAGATTAGTTTCATGAAACTTGGGAATGATCAATAGGGCGCCATGGATAATTGGATTATGTTTGGAAGTAGAACGTCAAAAGGTCAAGGTAACAAGCACGGTTAATATCCAGAATAGAAGACATTTCGTGGGATTGATCATTGGGCTTCCCAAAGAGACTAATTGACCTTTGGGTCCAGGACATGAGTGCAATCAAGGGCAATGGCAACATTTCACAACTCGTAGGTGGAATTAACGTACGTATCTTGACAATTGCATGGCAGAGGCATGTAGTCTACTCTTTTGGGTCCTGAGCCAAAGGTGTATTGAATCAAAAGCTTTGTCTTATTATTCATTAGGTGATAGAGAATGTTGTGTTGAAACTGTGCTGTGCTGTATGTCCGATCTTATGGTGAAAACTCCAAAGTGAACATGCTCCACACTCCATTGACTTTTGACTGCCATTAACAAGACTTCTAAATTACTTCCTTCCCCTGGAGTCGTATACACTGCGTGTCTGCCTTTTTCCCACCGTGTGCACGCACGCACGCACGCACGCACGCACGCACGCACGCACGCACGCACGCAAACACGCACGCACGCACGCACACTTATTGTTTTAGATTTCACCATAATCTACAATGTAGTCTCAAAACAGACTGTTAATGGGTGGTGGGTGATGGGTTCTCAGATTATCTTCAATGTAACCAGTACAGTACAACCAGAGGAGGGCACTGTTGGAATGTATGGTGTGGTCTGGACAGTTGAGCATGCAAGGTAATTTAGTAACAATGTCCTGTTGCTACTACACTGTCATCGTGTCACAGACCTTGTGGTTTAAACCTGTAGCATCCCTATTATAATCTGGCCATGTCATAATATATGACATTTGGTGAAAATAGGCGAATGTTCACTGAAAATGGAAGGGATTCGGTGTAGAGGGGGAAAGTACAGACCCCTGGGAGACCTCAGTCAACAGTGTGCAACTGTGCATAGGTTTTAAGTAGTTATGTGCTCTACCCAAGAGTACATTGAATATGGTAGATAATGGGAGAAAGACTTTTGGTTAACATACTACTGAGCCATTTTTATTCAAATGAGCATGGGAGAACTTCCAGCTATTCAAAATGTGCATCTCCCATGATAGCCCTACCTATATTGTGACCATTAATAAGTGATTTCCAAATGGACACTGCATGTGACAAAGATTTAAATTCAAACATTCAAACTTGATGGAATTGAATTACTACTTTAATTACTACTTTTAATGATGTGCTCACAAACATCTATCTATATCTCTATCTATAAATGCACCGTCTCTGTACATACGTATGTCTGTAATTCAAATTCGACACACGCGTTCCCCACCCCCGCAGGGAGTGCAGTGCCCGGTGTCAAGTCGGTCGGACCCATGGTTGTCCAGAACCGCCACAAAAGGCCTCTGCCCGGGTACAACGGGTATTGCATAGGCGGGTGGGGCATGGATCTCGGTCTAGTCTATCTCTCTATAAATGCACCACGTCTGTACGTACGGTTCAAACCGTTGGTCCCACCGACTTCAAATTCGACACACACGCTCCACACCCCCACAGGGAGTGCAGTGCCTGTGGTGTCGAGTCCGTCGGATAGCCTGTTGTCCAGAACCAGCACAAAAGCCCTTGCCCGGGCCCTGATCGATTTCCCCTATATCTCCATATATGGAGCTGGCCTGTTCTGCCATCACAATTATGTTCTGACATCTGCATACATAAAAAGGACACGGACATAATATTAGGGTGAGGCATGCATTTTCAACTTGCATCGTTCCAAGTAGGTGCCCAACGGGCCAGTGCCCAACGGGCGCCGCTCTAGTATATATAAATGTAGCTGGACTCTCCTAGCTACAATGCAAAGAAAACCAATGTTTGCATCTATTCTAAGCTGCCTTCATCAGGGTTGCCCACATCATATGTAACTTAAAGTCTATTAACTCTGAAGGCGTTGTTGGGAACAGGATGCAAAACGATTACCATAGTTAGAATGCCATGCAGCCAGAGAGAGAGAGGGGGGGGGGGGTCTTTGCCTTTCCTGTTGTGCCTCAGAAATGTGAGTTCCTGATCTGTGTGTGTACCAGAGAGAGAGAGAGAGAGAGAGAACTTAATTTGCCTTTTCTGTTGTTTCCTGTTTGATGAGGATGAAGATAATTAATTATTCTGGTTGTCAGTGACTAATTACAGTATTATTTTCATATAGTTTATTTGAACTTGAAGTGTTGAAGTGGTTATGTTTATAATTTGTGTTTGCTTTTGACCATTACATGTACCAAATTGCCTACACCCTACAGCATTGCAGCAGCCAACCACACTACTAACTAGAAAAAGTGCCCTTCTGGGCACAGGTCTCCACCAGGAGGATAGGAGTGTGTGTGATGTTTGGCAAATTGTTTAGGAGCAATATAAGTGTGTGTGTGTGTGTGTGTGTGTGTGTGTGTGTGTGTGTGTGTGTGTGTGACACGAGACGCGGCTTGGCCTATTGTAGCGCCCCCATGAGGCTGATTTGAAAACTGTCAAGTGGCATTTCTTCCAAAGTCTAGTGGGAATATGCATGCAGTTTCACCACAATCGGACGCTGCGTTGAGTAGTTGTGGCGATTTGTACAAAACGGGTACAAAGCGGGCTACTCCTGAAAAGTTTAGAAGCCAATCGTAGCCAATGAGGGTGGATTATGAGAAATCGAACAAACCCGTCTTGATCATATGACTATGAAGAGCATGTGTACCGATTTGCGTGAAATTTGGATAAAATTTGAAGGAGTAATATTAGAAAATGTGTTTCACATGTCGGCCTCCTGGTGGCGCTATAAAGAGCAGATGTGAAAAATTCCAGGCAAAGGTTTTTCCTTGGCCTCTAGGGAGTTGGCATACAAAGTTATCCACAGATCCGTGCAGTTAGAGGTAAAAACACTTTTCGGCCAGTTATAGCGCCACCATGAGGCTTAGTTGAAAATGTTCATTTGGCATTTCTTCCTCGGCCTAGTGGGAATGTGCGTGCACAATTTCACGGAAATCACACGATGTGTTCATGATTTGCAGCATTTTGTTTGAAACTGAGCACTCCTGCAAACTTTGGAAGCCAATCTTAGCCAATCAGGATGGAGTCTGAGAAATCTGAAAGATTTGTTTCGTTGAATGGCTCTAGAGAGACTGTGTACCAATTTGCGTGATGTTTGGTCAAAATCTGTAGGTGTACTGTCCAAAAACTTGTTTTGCACAAAGCGGCCTCCTGGTGGCGCTATAACAGGCCGTTCTGGAAATTTTGGGGCAGAGGTTCATCGTTGCCATCCAGGGAGTGTGAGTGCAAAATGTGGCATCGACCGGGTTAACGGTGCCGGAGATTAGCTGTTCACAGACGGAAGGACGGACGGACACACACACACACACACACACACGGACGGACGGACGGAGTGCAAAACATACTCTCTCCCCATGCCTTCGGCCTGGTGGAGACAATAATTGCAAAAACTGTCAAGTAATGTGATGTCACAAAGTGCTGTCAGTTCCTCATTAAGTTCAAACTGCACCTCCTGCACTTACAGTATATTGAACATGCAGGTGACAAGCATTAGCAGGGTTCACGGTTCAGTGCTTGAGATGAATGAGAATGATATAGATTGACTGCTATGTAGCAACACAGGATGTTTCTGAGAAATCTTGTTCCCCTTCTGTGGTAGTTAAGCTACTAGTTGGAGCTTTAAGCCCAAACCACACCAGTTGCAACTCCTTGGGACAAAGGGCTCCATTTTCGTGACCGCTAAACCCCTTATCCCTAAACTTCTTTGCCTTTTTTCACTATTTTGCTAAACATTTTTGAATAGTTAAAATGGCCAGTCTACAAGCTCACAACGTGTCAATGTAGATTGGCTAGTTGAACTATTCAAATGTTTTTCAAAATAGTAAAAAAAAGGCAAAGAAGTTTAGGGGTTTAGCGGTGACGAAAATGGAGCCCAAAGTGTTTTAAGGTCAACCACACCAATGCAACTCATTGAGTTGCAAGGAGTTACATTGGTGTGGTTGACCTTAAAACAGTTTTGTCCTGATTTGTGCTTATAACTCTGGTGGCCAGTGGCCACAGTATACTTTTGGAGCACGAGCCTCCTCAAATGACCACAGAAAACAACCTGCACTTTCACAGACCACCAGTTGAAAACCCCTGGGTCAGACATGCAGTCATTAAACAAAAACACACGTGTGTGCATGCACATGTTGCACCCTGACGAAGGCCACAGCTGCAACACATTTGCACACTAATTTAACCTTTAGGCATTTTGTAAGGAAAGAGATGCCTGTTTGACTTGATTTTCTCTTTGAGTTGGCTAGGCCTATATGTTTTGTAAAGAGCACTGCTCCCCTAGGCTATAGCCTACCGTACAAAATATTGAAACCAAAGCACCGGTTTGTTCTTTTTCCATTATTGTAAATTTTGTAGTGTTTTAGGAGCTGGTTATGTATTCAACAAAATTTGAGTTTACTTCACATCGAAGATCAGAGGTAGGTGGAATGCTGTAAATAATTGGCCTTTTATCGTTGGAGGCTCCATTAATCACCATGTTGTTTCAATCCGGGGAACATTTTGTAGGCCCAAGTGAACTGTATTGTATGTGTACCACTACCAGCATCTTCAGAGCTCCCAACATATGGGACCATTTAGTCTACTAAGCCCTGGCGCACTCTGTTCTCCCTCATGTACTCCCACTGCCCGCCTTGAGTGAAATATGTCCACTGCCAAAATGGGGTGTAATAATTCATGACATAAATCTTTTGCTATTATTGTATCCTCCAGAGGAGCAGTCATTATGTTTGTGTTAGCCAAGTAGGCTACCACATGAGAAATCATGGGAAGCATTTGATCTTTGTTTGCATAGCCTCGGAAACCCAGACGTTTTTGTTTGCATAGCTAATCATTTTCAAAAGTACACATTTCCTACCGCTTTTATGTAAGCCATACAATGTGCCATAATGTAATGTAAAGGTTAATTGTCACTTTAATTGCCAGTGCAGCTTCCATCTACTATAGCCGCAATTTGCAACACTAGATTGCAGCTGTATGAAAAGCTTGAATTATCTTCTACCTGCAAAGCGTTTTTCATAAAAATCCACTGTAGACATTTTATGAGCTAAGTGTTTGGAAGCGCTCGTTGGAAATCACTCAACAGTCCTGTGTACCACCTTGAAATGGCAGGAGGTTGTGTTATTGAAAACGAGCGCTTCCAAACTCAACACAAAATGACCTGCACAGAATTTCTTGATGGAAAGTAACTCATAACGGTGGATTTTTATGAAACAAACACTTTGCAGATAGATGGTAATTCAAGCTTTTCATACAACTGCTATGTTGGTGAGTTTAATATCATTTAATACTATCATAAGACCTTTCTGTTTGGATGTATGGGCTGTCAGTGGCTGGTGTTGTCTAGATTCAACCCATTAAAATTGCGGCTACCTATGGGTGATGTTTGTACAGCACAGATTGATACATTGGCTAATAAACACAGAAATGTGATTGATATGGTGCATTACCGTTTCTATTGGTCCCATAACTGGGAATCCCCCTCACTTTTGTTCTTCCTTAAACCAAAGCAAGAAAATAACTCAATTGGCAGAAGTTAATAAATGAGTGACATATGGTACAGAGTATTCACATCCTTCTGTGAACAGTCTGTTCACAGAAGGATATTGTTGTATAAACAATAGCATGTCTGGTCCCAGTTTGCACTAAGAGAAGAGAAAATATCAGTGTCTCCATCTGGCTAACAAAGGGATTACATACAGTAGAACAAAAGGTCACCTAACACACCTTAGAGCCACACCCAAGCCATAATGAATCCAATACCATCAATGGTATTAAATAAAAAAATGTGTCTTGTAGTGTAACCTTTCATGACCACATGGTTATACCTCTACTTTCTCAAAAGAAACCCTTGGTCTTGACCAGGTTTTTGTATTGAAGTTGACACCATTAGTACCTTCCTCATTATGTCAGAAGCCAAATCAAACACAAAGTTGCCTTACTTGTTCGTCTTGATTCCTGGGAGGTCATATATCTGCCGGGATGTCAGTCTCCTGTTGTGACTTGTGTACACGACTTAAACAGCGTGTGTCGACTGTGGCTTTTGGCAGACGGTGACAGGTGCCAAAGTGAAGCTTGGTGACCATGTGCTGAAAGCAGAAGTATTCTTTTTGAAGTGTCTCCAGGTAAGAACAATATTTTCATCCAATGCATGTTCACGTTCTGCAGGTTCTATGTTTATGTCATTTTTGGTTCATGGTTTTGTTTTCTCTGGTTTATTGCATTCGTCATCGTACTCATTGTGAGTCCTCTGTCCATCTCTCTCATCTCTCTCCCACACACACTTCCTGCTATCTCTCTATCTTTTTCACACACATGTTCTCTGTTTCGCTCGTCTCTCCCTCCCTCGATTCTGCTCGCAGGGGGACAGGGCTGGGAGGCCTGCCTTTCTAATTGGCCCCTCTGATAAAGTTGGCTGTTTCCTGTGCTGTGCAGCGGGGTTGAGTGGGCTGTGAATGAGAATGCCCTGCTCAGTCTGTTAGCAACTCAGAGGATGTGTGACTAGAAACACGGGGGAATGTCTGGCACAACGGAGCCTTAACAGAGACGGAGTGTAGAAAAAAGAATAAACAGATCAGAGAGGCAAAAACAAATGACACTGCAGTGACTGTTTGACACAATGCCATTGTTTTGCTGTAGTTTCTTCTAAGGATGGACAAGGGCAGTAGCGACTCCAAGACATTTGTGTCCACTTTCCATTTCGACCTGAAGCCCGCCGGGGCCCAGAGTGCGGAGAAGAGCAAGAACGGACTGGACACCAGGGAGAAAATGCCTGTTGGAGGCAGCATGCTGGGACTCTCCCCTTCAACAGGTAACCAGAAGGATGGGCAAGTGGACAGCGTGTGTGTGCGTGCGTGTGTGTTCGTCATAATGTTTTTACATGCATATTTACATAGTTGAGAATTAAGCTATTCTTCCAGCCAACTCTTTCTATTGTTTACATATCACAGGGAAAATAAGGCACTAAATCAGTGTAGTGATTTAGTGATGCTCTTTTGTGATCTTAAAAGCTCACGGGTCATTCAGTTGAATTAACGCCTCTGTAAGCAAGCGGTGAGCTCAGAGAACAAGATGATGACACCTATATCGCATGCGATGTAGTAGGTTTATTAAACACACTGTAGAACTTTACACAAGCCATATTATGTGACCGGAATATGTTGTGTATGGCTAATACAGAAGTCAGCCAGATGAGATGGGATAGGAATACCGGTAGTTAGAAAAGTTGATGATATAGAAACAGTGGCATGCAGTATCTTGATGAAAGAGTCACATGGCGTCAGAAAAACATACCTGTATCTATATGCTTACACAGCGTAGGAGTGAGTAAGTATACGTATCTGTATGTTTACACAGCTTAGGTGCGGTAAGAATAGTTATCTATAGGCTTACATAGCTTAAGAATGATTAAGTATCGTTAAAGGATTATGTATAGATACTGGGACGTTGGTCAAACCAATTGTACATATTATGAGTATGTTATCCCACCCCTCAAGGACAACCGTGGGCGGTTTGTGTTCAAATTGATTATTTTTTTAGGGGCGCTGCCATGGTAGCCCCTCCAACATCTGGCTTTCGGAATTACATCATGATATGGGGGCCGAGTTTACGGGCTTTTTAGTGTTTTGTTTAGAGCATTTTTAACGTGACTTCATGTGGCAGCAAAGTCTATGTACTTTTGTTTAAAGTGCTCTAAAACAAACTTTAAAAAAAAAAACCTTTGTATGAGGGAAAAAACAAAGACCATCCTGGCCCTCAGGTACATCATGATTTGTACAGTAGAGAAACTTTGCATGGGCATACCGGACTTTAAGAAATATTTTTAAGAAAGTATTCAACCTACTGGTATTACCGGTAGGTTGAATATGAATACTTTCTTAAATTAGATTAGCTGCTGCCCATTCAGTCAGTTCCCAGAGGCTATGTTTCTACCAAAGGATGTTTAGGGTGTAACTACAGTATCTGCAAAGCATCCGATTATCAAAGATAAAACATGTTGGTTCTCTTTTTGTGTAACTGCAGTGCTCTGAGAAATGTTTTTTCCTCTGGCCTTTGGCTCTCATTAAGTTGAGTAGTAAGAGTGCCATGTAAACTTTTACCACATTCCTCCCACCCCCTCATCCCTGCTGGTCAGTTTCCTGACAATTGCCTTCCGTATACATGGAATTTGTTTTGCACAGCCCGTCTGTCCACGCCGCCAATAAACACATGTACTGTTATGTGAAGGCAACCTTTCACATGGAAGACGAGAAATGTAGACACAGACAGACACGTGTTAGTTTGCTCTGACTGACATGTCCTGATACTGACAGGTAGGTATAGGATCTTGTCAAGACTTGAAGCTTCACAGAAGATTATGGCTGTGGACCAGTTGGTGTACACTACAGTACAACCACATGATGACAATATCCTGGGTTTAAAGGATTTCACATGTCTATATTTGCTTGGTATTGCATTTGCATATATATATCTATTGCAAAGCGGAATGGTTTTGAATGCATTTACCTCACACTTTATTACGCTCACATATTCAGATTTATAAATGCATAAATTATTTTTATTCGGCTCATGGTCTGCCTGTATCATTTCATTAATAAATCAGTATAATGGGGTTTTTCATTCATTTCCTTCTACGTAATTGAGAGCAGTCGATGCTTATGGTACATAATGTTAATCATCGTCTTACCATTGTGTAGCCAGGAAATGCTTAGGGGTTGACTTCCTGTGGTCTTCCTTAGCAGGGGGCTTCTGAGGACTGGGTGGCTGTTTGTGTGACATCTAAAGGCAACACAGGACAGTTGGCCATTAGATTGGACAGCAGCGGTGGGCAGCGGTGGCCTAAGGGTTAGAGGAGCGCCCTTGTTGCCGAAAGGTTTCCGGTTCGATTCCCCGGACGGGCAGGAAAATTCTGGGTGGGGAAGTGATTCTCATCACTCACCCAACACCACTGAAGTGCCCTTGAGCAAGGCACTGAACCCCCAACTGCTCCCCCTGGAGCTGCTTAGTGGCCAACAGTATAAGACTGTGGTTATAAGACTGGTCAGCTCCCAGGTTTTAATGTGTGTACTGTGTGCGTGTGTGTTTCTATGTGCAGGGCGTTGCTGAAAATGAGCACCTGTGCTCAGCTACTTCCCTGGGTAAATAAAGTAAAAAAGAAAAAAAAAAAGCACTTGGGTCTATGTAGGCTACAGATTGTATTGATTCCCCGACAGCTGAGTAATCAGGATTGACTAGTTTGCTGACAGGAAGTTTTGACTAATTTCCCATTTAGTATCTATACCTGCTTTAGTGCTTCTCCCATTAAACATGCATTTTAACATTTCTACAGCATGGATTGCTGTAGTGTTGGCCATGTCATTCAGACCAGGTGTTTTCTATTACAACTAAATATGGCTACTTTGATGTGGTTGGTTAGATCTTGTTTTATCTGTTCAAATTGAAGACCCTTATCTGTCCACAGAAACCAGCTCAGAAGGAGAAAACTCCACCAGCAAAGGTTAGTTGAACCCACGTCATGTTGATGGACGCATGCTTCTCAGGATTCCAACTAAAAGTAAAAAAGAAATTGATTTCACATGACGTGCTTGTTTTTGTTCCTGTTTGTTAGAAGCAGAGTTGACACATGCGCGTACGCGTACCACTACTACCTACAAGAAATACTCATATAAACACACGTATAAAGAAAAGACCACCAGTAATCACATTAAACACCAACTTATCACGTATCCCTTATCCCTAAACTTATTTTGCCATTTTTTACTATTTTGAAAATCATTTTAAAATAGTTCAACTAGCCGATCTACATCTACATTTTGTGAGCTTGTAGATCACCTATTTTAACAATTTTAAAAGGTTTATTAAAATAGTAAAAAAAATGGCAAATAAGTTTAGGGAAGATATAACTTCTTATCTGCCGTATTCACTGTCTCTGCCGTTCCTCAGGACCAGCTGTGCAGTTTGTGGACCCTCCAGGGAAGGTGGAGGTTGGGGTGGGTGACCAGGCCAGACTCCATTGTGTGTTCAGTAGCAGCAGTGTCCCGGTGGCCTGCTGCTGGATTCACAACAGAGACAAGGTGAGCAGTGTGGAGTTTTTTTTATGGGTCCATTTGCTTCCATTTGTACACTGCACACCAAATGGAACAGAGCCTTAATTGGTATCAACACCTGCGAAGGAAGTAGGGAAGCAGCCCGGAAGTAGGACGAGTTATTCTGTGTGCATTGAGCCCATATTGGGTGTCTTCCATCTGCAGGTGGTGGTGGACGGTCCTCGGACGCGTGTCAGCAGCAGTGGGACAGAGAGCAGCGTGGAGATCAGCCAGGCATGTCCAGAAGACACAGGCTCCTACACCGTTGTGGTGCGAAACCGAAGGGGCTCCGCCCAGCAAACGGTCTCCCTCAATGTCATAGGTGAGACCAGTGGTGCCCAAAAGGTGTGCCTTGGGATACCCCATACATGATTGCAATAATATATAGGCTACAACTATGACCTGTTAAACTATTCCAACCTGGCGGCGCACCTATTTTTGAAAACGTCAAGGACGATCCAAAACAACAGATGGGTAACCGTTCAGCAATGCAGAACATTTGTTACAGAACGACCAAAATGAAGAGTTAACTGTACCGAAACTATGAGCTGAGATAAGACCGGCTGGCAGGTCACGAAGGGTACTCCGGCTGTCTCTCTTTATCCTGGTCTTCTCCCATCTTCCCATACATCTGAAAGAAATGGTGTTTCTCCTCATACTGTATCAATCATGGGCATACTCCATCAACAGAAAATGCCTGTCCAGCCATACGTTGGATGGAATGTAGGAATGTACTGTTAGGCCCAGTATGTTATCTCTAATGGTACACATGAACACACTGGAAATCTCAATATCAGCAAAAATATAAGTTATTGCATATTGACATTTGGTTATTATTAGTACTGTATATTGAACATATTTGCTGCAGTTTTTACCTATGGTTTATATTATATGTAATGCACTGCAGAAATTTTGTGAAAATACTAAGTTAACTTGAATCATCCACAACATACATTACAGTACGGTAGTATGTACCACTAGCAGAAATAACGAATCCCAAATAGAATTGCACTGAAAATGCTATACTGTACCTGGTTTGCTTAACTGGTCCTAATTTTAGGATCACAAAGGTAACAGACTCATTCCGATCCTGATATTTTGATTCTTGATCCTGGTTCTTTCATTCTACCCTTAAAAATACTGGCACACTTTACAAATGAAATCAAACACTAAACTGAACCCTAGCCAAAAAACAGGATTCTGAAACATCTGGTCGAACCATGATCGATCCTATAGAATTCCAATAGGATTTATAGGATCCTATTAGAACTTTCTGAAAATCCCATTGGATTTAGGGAAGGTCTTCTAGGGAAGGTCTACAATAAAAAAGTTAAAAATAACTGATATCGAAGATGAGACACTATCAAACTTTGGCACTTTGAACACCTATTGTAGATTTGAGTGCAAATTTGCTCTGCTTCTGTATAAAATACGTCTAAGATTGTGTAAAGTTAGTATTGTCATGTCTTAAAATTGTTTAAACATAAAACTCTATACTTTAACTAGAAAGGTCGCAATTTTAAAAAATTGCAAAGTGTGGTTGCCGCAGTGGCTTACATATGCCCCTCCCACTGATATTGCCAGCCAATTACAATTTCAAGTGTGTGTGTAAGTAATCCAATTACAATTTCAAGTGTGTGTGTAAGTAAGGGATTTATGCCCCAAAAAAAAATCATGTTTTTGCGAGAAATGGTTAAAGTTTTCGCATTTGCGGCGCCCCCTATAGATGAAAATGGAATTGCTTTTGGCTTTTGGTTGATTAAACCACCCCAGACATGTGATTCAAATTTGGGATGGATTGGACATTCCGTTCGTGATTTATGGCATTTTTTGTGATATAGGCCCCTCCTACTAACTTTGGACGACGATTACGGCCGAACGATACGCACTACCAAAATGCTGCCGATGGTGTTTAATCGGAAAGGTCCAGAGATCATGTGTACCAATTTTTGTGAGATTTGGACAAAATCTGTAGGAGGAGGAGCCAAAAGTGTGTTTTGGAGAAAATTCAAAATGGCGGAAAATCTATCATGACGCAAATGGGCGGGGCCTATATGGGGAGATGCGTCATGACCCAATGAAGTCAGGGAAAAAAATATTTTGATTTTACAACCTACGGTTCAAGAGTTATAAGCCAAAACGTAAAGTGGGCTGTTATAGCGCCACCATGAGGCTGACCGATAACATTATAAGTTGATTAATTTTAGTAATTATTATGAACCTACCCTCCAAGTTTTGTAACTATAGTGCTTACAGTCTCTGAGGAAAAAATACTTGAATGTGACAAAATGCGAAAAATCGCATTTTCCCATTCATGTCAATGGGGAAATTCTATTCACTAATAAATTCATATCAATTAAACTATACAACATTTCTCTTAAAAAAATACAAGCACATCCTTCCCGATGAAGCCGGTCAATTTGAGATATGGCTCAAGTACGTACAGTCAAAACTGTGGGAGGAGTAGCGAATCAAAAAAAAGACTAATCCAATGGAATAACTAGAAAGGTCGCAATTTTAAAAAATTGCAAAGTGTGGTTGCCGCAGTGGCTTACATATGCCCCTCCCACTGATATTGCCAGCCAATTACAATGTCACGTCACCCCTGCGATCATGCGTGGGGGATTTATCCCCCAAAAATCATGTTTTTGCGACATTTCTCGCATTTGCGGCGCCCCCTATGGATGAAAATAGAATTGCTTTTGGTACTTGGTTGATTAAACCACCCCAGACATGTGATTCAAATTTGGGATGGATTGGACATTCCGTTCGTGATTTATGGCATTTTTTGTAAAATAGGTCCCTCCTACTAACTTCGGACGACGATTACGGCCGAACGATACACACTATCAAAATTCCGCTGTTCGAGTTTTTATCGGAAAGGTCCGGAGATCATGTGTACAGATTTTTTGTGAGATTTGGACAAAATCTGTAGGAGGAAAAGCAAAAAGTGTGTTTTGGAGAAAATTCAAAATGGCGGAAAATCTATCATGACGCAAATGGGCGTGGCCTATATGGGGAGATGCGTCATGACCCAAGGAATCCAGGGAAAAAATAATTTTGATTTTACGACCTACAGTTCAAGAGTTATAAGCCAAAACGTAAAGTGGGCTGTTATAGCGCCACCATGAGGCCGACCGATAACATTATAAGTTAATTAATTTTAGTAATTATTATGAACCTCCCCTCCAAGTTTTGTAACTATAGCCCTTACAGTCTCTGAGGAAAAAATACTTGAATGTTATTTTTCGCACTTTCCCATTCATGTCAATGGGGAAATTTAAATCACTAATAAATTCATATCAATTAAACAATACAACATTTCTCTTAACAAAATACAAGCTATCGATTCCCGAGGAAGCCGGTCAATTTGAGATATGGCTTAAGTGCGTACAGTCAAAACTGTGGGAGGAGTAGTAGTTTGAAATTTAGGGTTACTATAGAAAGAATAACTAGAAAGGTCGCAATTTTAAAAAATTGCAAAGTGTGGTTGCCGCAGTGGCTTACATATGCCCCTCCCACTGATATTGCCAGCCAATTACAATGTCGCGTCACCCCTGCGATCATGTGTAAGTAATTTGGAGGGGATTTATCCCGCAAAAATCATGTTTTTGCACCATACGGTTACATTTTTGGCATTTGCAGCTCCCCCTATGGATGAAAATGGAATTGCTTTTGGAACTTGGTTGATTGAATCACCCGCAACATGTGATTACAATTTGGGATGGATCGGACATTCTGTTCGTGATTTATGGCATTTTATGTAAAATAGGCCCCTCCTACTATCTTCGGACGACGATTACGGCCGAACGATACGCACTACCAAGATTCTGCAGTTGGTGTTTTAATCGGATAGGTCCGGAGATCATCTGTGCCAATTTTTGTGAGATTTGGACAAAATCTGTAGGAGGAGGAGCCAAAAGTGTGTTTTGGAGAAAAATCAATTTTGCAGGATTTTTTTCCCCGACGAAAATGGGCGTGGTCTATATGTGGAAATGCATCATGACCCAAGGAATCCATGGAAAAGGACATTTTGATTTTACGACTTACGGTTCAAGAGTTATAGGGAAAAACGTAAAGTGGGCTGTTATAGCGCCACCATGAGGCCGAATGATGTAATAATGAATTCAATTAATTTTAATAATTATTATGAACCTCCCCTCCGAGTGTTGTAACTGTAGCACTTACGATCTCCAAGAAAAAAATACTTGAATGGGAGTCGTTGCATTTTCCTATTATAAATCAATGTTAAATACATAATTAACTAATAAATTAATATCAATTAAACTATACAACATATCTCTTAACAAAATACAAGCACACCATTCCCGATGAAGCCGGTCGATTTGACATATGGCTTGAGTGTGTGCCGCAAAAACTGTGGGAGGAGTAGTGTGTCAAAGTTTTTTTGTTCAGGTACAATAAAACACTAGAAAGGTCGCAATTTTAAAAAATTGCAGAGTGTGGTTGCCTCAATCCCCAATATAGGACCCTCCCAGTAATTTCTTAATCATGCTTTCATGTTGCACCACTTCTGTTTTCCCATGCTGTCAAAATCCTGTCATTTATAAATGTAAGTGAGCACTATACTAACAAATCAAATTCTACTACCCAATCTGTAGCCATCCAATCAGCGATTGGGTTCCACCATTGTATCAAATATCCCTGCTTTTTGCCTGTCATCTTGTCATTGTCCTTTCAGTCAGCATCCAATCACCTCCTCCATCTCCAGCCGCACCTCAGTGCTGGAGGTAGTTCATCTGCACTGTCAGATGCATGGGCAGGGGGATTGCTCTCCTATTGATGTTTATTTCAAATCGGTGTGATTTCTTCTTTTATTGAAATGTATTTAATACACAAAATGACTTTACAAGGTTGTCATACGGACAGACACAGACAGTGTCCAAGATCTACTGGTATTGTCGCTCATTGTTCTGCCTAAATTGACCACATTAAGAAGAGCTCCACCATTTCACACATAGTAAAGGATTTGTCTTGTTCCAGCATTCAGCAACTGTCCTCGACCGTTTCAGTGTCAAATAGTGATTCTTATATGGACCAATGCACTGAATGCAGTAATGTTGTTTGAAAAAGCAATCAATGAACATGTTTACTCAAAAATGACCAGATGTTTTTTGTAGGTCTCAAAATACAAATTTCGAACGTTATTGTTCTCATGTGAATTAGTGTTGTGGGTAAATAAGACTGTACCCTGTTTATATAGTAATTGGTTAACATATCAGAAGTTATCTTGTACCATGTCTTCTGTTCGTAGCATGAACCAAAATATGCACACATCTGGTAACATACTCACAATAAAAGCATGTCAGCCATTACCAGTGAGAAAATACCTGTAGTAATGTATGACTAAAAGATTAAGTACTTTATTTTTCCATCTTAAGAATATATGAATTACCTTGTAATTAATTTTGTATAGGGTTATACTTTGTGTGTATATATGTGTATGGGCTTATGCAATAATGACATAGCATTTATTCCAAAGTTAACATTTTTGTCCAGCGTCAGTTTTGATGAACCCTTCCGATTGTGAATAGTAATTTCAAAAGAACCCAAAACACATCTGTATTCATTGTAAATATTTAGACAAAATAATTACCAAACATATAGATTCACATTTCAAACACATAGTAAAAATATAGATTCACATTTCAAACACATAGTAAAAATAAGTAGAGACAAAGCACAGCAGATATAGTTTAAACAGTTTATTAACAAAAATGTATTATTTGTACCTTTATTGAAAGCAACACTATTTTATATATATATATATATATATATATATATATATGGTTGTATTTAAAGGTTATATATAATGGTAAGTATAATAATGCCAGTAAACCGTTTGTTTTATTATCGATATATTATGTTATTGACGTTATAATGGTTAATGTTACTACTATTATCAAAAGTTATATTCTAACCTTTTACTAAATTAAACATTTTCCAGAGTGAAGCAAAAAACCTGCCTCCTATTTCAGCCAATTTAGGAGTGCACAGGGAAAAATTCTTGCACCGACCCCTTTGTTAAAAAGGCGATCAAGCACGCTCCTGGAAAATATATTCTACAAACAAGCTAATAAATCTAACTTTCTGAAAGATAGGTAAAAACTATAGGGTTGCAACTATATTGAGAAAATGTATTAGTATAATTAAGCACTTAAGCCTATTAAAGGTCATTTATTTTATTAATACATTATTTAAAGTTTAGAATTATTTTAACCATGTTATTATGATTATTAATCTCCTAAACTACTTTAGTCCAATAGTGTTACAGCCCTAAAAACAAATGGTGAGTAAAACATTATGACATCTAAAACAAATCCTGAAAAGTAGAAAAGGTTAAAGGCAGAAAGATTCAAACATCTGTCAGTGCTGTAGCATCACTCAGCAGCTTCTGAAAAACAGAGAAAGAAGTGTTAGTTTTTTCCAAACACAAATGGTTCACAATCAACATGAATGCAATGGTATTCGCATGAAGAAACAAATTATTTAGTTACTATTTACCGATGAAAAACAGAAAAGTGTTAACGACAAAATAAGGCAGTAATAAGAATTATACTCTCAAATCTTACATTTACCATCAAAAGGTCAATAATAATAATAATAATACATTCGGAAACTTGTCCTCACAGGTTAAACTGTGAAAAACCGTTAAACCTTGAAAAGCACATTAGTAATGTCACAAAAATATCTTTTTACCACCTAAGAAACATTGCAAGAGTCAGACCTTTCCTCTCATTGGAGGACCCTGTATAGACCATCTACAACTAATCCAAAATGCAGCAGCCAGAATTGTAACAAACACCAGGACCACATTATCCCACTACTATAAATAAAGATTATTATTACTATTATATTTTCTCATCGGACACCAGAGCATGGTCACCGTCTGGCTATGAAGAACATAACCGGTGCGAAAACATGTCTGTGGAGCGTGTCAGATGAAACGTGTTGCGGTGGTTATTATTATTATATTTTCTCATCGGACACCAGAGCATGGTCACCGTCTGGCTATGAAGAACATAACCGGTGCGAAAACATGTCTGTGGAGCGTGTCAGATGAAACGTGTTGCGGTGGTTATCATTATATTTTCTCATCGGACACCAGAGCATGGTCACCGTCTGGCTATGAAGAACATAACCGGTGCGAAAACATGTCTGTGGAGCGTGTCAGATGAAACGTGTTGCGGTGGTTATTATTATTATATTTTCTCATCGGACACCAGAGCATGGTCACCGTCTGGCTATGAAGAACATAACCGGTGCGAAAACATGTCTGTGGAGCGTGTCAGATGAAACGTGTTGCGGTGGTTATCATTATTATATTTTCTCATCGGACACCAGAGCATGGTCACCGTCTGGCTATGAAGAACATAACCGGTGCGAAAACATGTCTGTGGAGCGTGTCAGATGAAACGTGTTGCGGTGGTTATTATTATTATATTTTCTCATCGGACACCAGAGCATGGTCACCGTCTGGCTATGAAGAACATAACCGGTGCGAAAACATGTCTGTGGAGCGTGTCAGATGAAACGTGTTGCGGTGGTTATCATTATATTTTCTCATCGGACACCAGAGCATGGTCACCGTCTGGCTATGAAGAACATAACCGGTGCGAAAACATGTCTGTGGAGCGTGTCAGATGAAACGTGTTGCGGTGGTTATTATTATTATATTTTCTCATCGGACACCAGAGCATGGTCACCGTCTGGCTATGAAGAACATAACCGGTGCGAAAACATGTCTGTGGAGCGTGTCAGATGAAACGTGTTGCGGTGGTTATCATTATTATATTTTCTCATCGGACACCAGAGCATGGTCACCGTCTGGCTATGAAGAACATAACCGGTGCGAAAACATGTCTGTGGAGCGTGTCAGATGAAACGTGTTGCGGTGGTTATCATTATTATATTTTCTCATCGGACACCAGAGCATGGTCACCGTCTGGCTATGAAGAACATAACCGGTGCGAAAACATGTCTGTGGAGCGTGTCAGATGAAACGTGTTGCGGTGGTTATTATTATTATTCTCGCTCCTATGCCACCAAAATGTGGTACGCCCTACCAACAGTCATTAAGACATGCGAATCCCTTGACTCCTTCAAAACCGCTCTCAAAGGGCACCTACGGACGGCTGCAATTCGAAACTGGCCCCTGTAAAATCGGAATCCCTCAAACACGGACGCAAGGACAACACAAGAGACGGTCACGGCCACACAGCCAACTCAAGGTACGGCCACTGAGCCGACATGGGGACCCAACGCAAGGACAACACAAGAGACGGTCACGGCCACACAGCCAACTCAAGGTACGGCCACTGAGCCGACTTGGGGACCCAACACAAGGACAACACAAGAAATGGTCACGGCCACACAGCCAACTCAAGGTACGGCCACTGAGCCGACTTGGGGACCCAACGCAAGGACAACACAAGAGACGGTCACGGCCACACAGCCAACTCAAGGTACGGCCACTGAGCCGACTTGGGGACCCAACACAAGGACAACACAAGAAATGGTCACGGCCACACAGCCAACTCAAGGTACAGCCACTGAGCCGACTTGGGGACCCAACGCAAGGACAACACAAGAGACGGTCACGGCCACACAGCCAACTCAAGGTACGGCCACTGAGCCGACTTGGGGACCCAACACAAGGACAACACAAGAAATGGTCACAGCCACACAGCCAACTCAAGGTACGGCCACGGAGCCGACTTGGGGACCCAACGCAGCTCCTCCAAGGAAATCAAACAAATGAATGGAGCTGAACTTGAATCCCCCCCACCAATCAATCAATCATATTTTCTCATCGGACACCAGAGAATCGTGTGGCTTCACTACTCATGTTCGGAGGATAATACGCAATACACAGGATTGTGGTAGCTGTAGTAAGTACGCAGCACTCCAGACTGTAGACATTGCTGTGGTCTGGAGATGTACATGTGATCCAACAGCGTGTTCTTGTCTGTGGTCGCCTCCTTGATGAGTTGTGCATATCCTCTGGAGTCTAGCAGCCTGCTTATGGGCCCACCAAAAGTGGGCCCTTGAAGTAGATCTTCATTAAAATCTCCACAGAGTACGATGGGATGGTGGTCCATAATTTCTAAGCCGTCCAGGAGGGCCTTCAGGTTGTCCAGGAACGGGTCACCGTAACGTGGTGGTCTGTACACCGCAGCGATCAGAAGCTTGACAGGGGACTCGATCTTGACGACCACAAACTCCATGTTTGTCACATTGAAAATGTTCCGCCTTTCACTAGCCTGGAAATGGTCCTTCACATACACAGCCACACCTCCGCCGTTCTGTTCTGCACGGTCAGGGTTGCTTGCGTATGACACGTGTCTGTTGCGGCTGAACATGGTGTATCCATCCAATTGCAGACCGTCATCCACAACAGAGCCAGTGAGATGGGTTTCTGTCAAGCACAGGACATCTGCAAGTGGAAATTCGTGATGTTGCCTGATGTCCTGAATGTGAGCCCGTAAGCTTTGCGTGTTGTGATGGACAATCGTCAGCGTTTGCGCTTGGCCCATCTTCTCTCGAAAAGGCAACAGTGGCATGACACTGTCCAGTGAGGTGGTCTTCATGGATTCCAGGGCGGCTGTGATTTCCGGATCAGCGTAGATTTTCTTCTCATCAAAGTCGATGATGTGCAATCCTTGCAATGACGTTGTCCTACTGAGGGCAACGTAGGCCATGCCTGGTTGGAAGATCCGTTTCAGGGAAACCACGGCGGATTGCGTAGTCATGCCTTGGACTTTGTGAGCTGTGCAAGCATATGCCAACTTGATGGGAAATTGCCTGCGAATCACTTTCTGGTCACTCAGGTATTCCTCCACCCTTATGATGTGCACTTGCTTAGCGCCAGGTGTAGTTCTGCGATATTTCAGCCCGGCATCAGGCTTGTCTAGCAGAAGCCAAAGCTTGGCTACCGTAGTGCCGTCCTGGTTCACCAGATACTCGACACTATCGATCTTGCCAAATGTCCCGTTGACAAGGCCATCTTCCACATCTATGTTCCTGATGATCATGACAGGGGCGCCTTCTGCAACTTGCAAATTGTCAAGAAGGTCCTTTTGCTGTCCTGTACAGGCTCTGTTAAGACGAGTCATCTGGTGATTCCGCTCATCTCTCCTGTAGTCTTCTGCAGGTATGTCAACGATGTGGGTGTGGAGCTCAGACAAGGACTTGTTGTTGTGTGCCGCAACTTCTTTGTTGGTTGCGAAGATGTGCACAACATCCTTGGGACAAAGGTGACGCCCAGTCACTCTCTGAGCAAGAAGATCTTTGTCTGCAACACTCAGCGGATCCTTCTTCCCTTTGACTCTCAGCCGATTGAGAAGTTCTGCGTAGGGCACATCATCTTTCTGTCGCATGATCTCCGTCAACGTGATCATCTGAAAGTGTTCGTGCAAAAGGTCCGGTTTGCATTCCTCGAGCACGCAGAGCGGTTTCCCTTGTGACGTTGGAGGGAGCTGGTGAAAGTCACCTACTGCAAGCACAGACATGCCTCCGAATGGCATCTTGCTGCCTTTAATCTCTTGCAGTCTCCAGTGGACGAAGGCAAACAAGTCTTTGGAAATCATCGACACCTCATCAATGACGATGATCTGCGCATTCCCCAGCTTCGCTCGCATGTCATCCAATCTATTTCCCAAGCCTGTGTAGGGGGGTTTGAGGCTTCTTGGCAACTTCAACAGGGAGTGCAGAGTGTTCCCTGAGATGTTGTATGCTGCAGTTCCAGTGAACGCAGACAGCAGCACTGTGGGCGTAGATGGATCAGTGTCTTCAAACAGTCTGGGGAGTCGACGGAGAATTCTTGTTCCCTCACCGTAGACGCACCTTATCAGGTGTGATTTGCCAGTTCCAGCACCTCCAGTGACAAAGTAAAAGAACGGGTCGGGGTTCTGCTCGTTCACGCTCTTCAAGCACCAGTCACGTACAGAGTGAAAGATGGAGGCTTGTGTCTGGTTGAGGTTTCGACACATAGTGAGCAGATGATCCAGGCTCACCTGTGGGGCCGATACAGCAACATGTGTAATATTAGGCACGTCTTGAGCACTGAACTCTGGCACGTCGTCTCGTTCCTCATCATCCAGCGGAATTTCATCTTGTTGGGCAAGACATTCCAATCGATCGAGCTCATTTTCTGCTGCAATGTCGGCCCACGCGTCTTCAGCAGGGCCATTCTTCAGGAACTCCTCCATGGCTTCTTCGATCGATTCACTGTGTTTCTCGAACTTCTTCCTGTTCCTAGCAACAATTATATTGGCTCCCCAAACCTCATCTGTTCCAGGTAATCTCACAGACGCGTTGTGGTAGAACTCTGTGTAGGAGGGGAAGGTTTCGGTTTTCAGCGATGTTTGGTAGCGATGGGGAAGGTAGACTTTAAGCAGGGTGCCATAGTATTTTTCGGGTTCCTTCTGTTCCGAAAATTTCGCATATCTGATGACTGCGGGGTAGCCAACCTTTTTGCGCTTCCTCATGGTTCCCATGTTGTCGGCGAGCTTTACGCAATCCCGCTGTTTAGCTTCATCACCGTACACAACCCTGTAGTCGGATGCAAATTCAGCTAGACACATGTTGTCAAACTCGGGGGATTTGGGTCTGGCATTGTATCTGTCCAGACATCCTGTCATCCATACGTGTTCTGAATCGTCTGGTCTTTTCTGCAGCGTGCTGAGCGGGAGGCTCATTCTCATGGCATTGTCATCCGTGGGGAGGAAGATAACTTGCCGGGAGCATTTCTTCAAATGCAAACTGCAAGTCCGGGCGACTGCCTCCTGTGCACTAACCTGTCTGTTTTTGACATAGGAGTGAACCAGTTGGTTCATTGCATCTCTCTCGCTCACTTTCGTGGGGTCTATTCCAACCACTACTTGCTTGAGAAGTTCGCCCATCTCACTTTCGGCCTTGGATATGTAGGACAGCATGTAGGAGATGCAGACATAGTGGTCCAGGACAAACTGGATATCCATGTTCGCATTCCAGGCCTTCAGCAAAACTGGGTTGTAGTTATTCACAAAGCCGTCCTTCACTCCACGCTTCATCAAGAGGACATGTGTCTTCCTCATGTCTTGAAGAGAGGCATTGTACTCTTCCCGAGTCAAATTGCACTTTGCCAGCAAGTCCGCTAGGTCAGTCACTTCTGATGTGCCATCAATCAGCATATCAAACAGTGGTTTGAGTTTGGCCATAGAAGCTTGCGTCTGTGCAGTCCGTTTTTTGCCTAAGCCTTTTGCACCGTCCTTTGCCTCCTTTCTTGCACTCTTATTTGCTGCATCATTTCCAGCCGTTGCGCCATCATCCAAATCTTTTTCAAGTTCTTCCTGAATTGGATCAACTGGCGTCGGGTTTGTGATCCACGTTTTGTCCACTGGTGGTTTTGGGAATCCAAACCTGCATGTCTTGCGACCTTTCCTACACGATTTGGTATGGTTTCTGCTGTGCATCTGAACCTCTGTGACAATTTTGTAGAGTATGGGATCTTCGTTCGGATCAGGCAGCTGGCACTTAATGTAGCGGTCTGCAAACTCGCAAATCTTCTCGTCTGAGTCTTCTCCATATACGGGGGCGTCGGCTATCCACATTAAACAATGCAAATGAGGGGACCCTCTTGCTTGGAATTCCACGCGATGGAACCAATCGATGACGCGTCCAATTGGAAGAGCCTTATCAAACAGCACGTTTCTATAATACGAACTAACTCGCTTGTCAAACATGCGCATGGTCGTCACTGCATTGCTTCTGAGGATGTCGCATTTGTCATTCCAGTCCAGCTTGTCGAAGTCCACTATTTGGCCTTGCTGTGCTTTGATTGCCTTTATAACCTCCGGCCATCTGAACTCTGCAGCACTTATGGTCAAAAAGAAGGTGGGTGGACCTATCTGACGGACCATGGCAAACAAATCCAACATGGTCTTCTGCCAGTAAGCTGGAGTCCCCCTCATTGGCGACATGAATCTTGTTGCGTCGCGGTTTTTGACCAGTCGCTCGACTTCAGACTTGTTCTGCAACATCTTGTTGTTGATCCGGCGACCATCTTTGGTTTTGGGTTTGCCTTTTCTCAATTGGATTGAGATGGTGTTTTTTGCCAAGTGTGTCTCTGAGACAAACTGTGCAAAGAAGAGATAGGTTTGGTCTCTTGCAAAACGTGCGTCAACACCGAAAAGTCTCGCGTTGAAGTACCTGCTTGGGGACAGTTTGACCCTTCTCTTCCGATCAAACGTGTTCTCTCCAGTGGGAAACAATGTCGGGAAGGCCTTTGCTTCGAGGTTAGGGACTGTGCTGTAGCTGACAGGCTTGTTTCCTTCCGCTGGGGCTATGGTGAATATGCCATCTCCATATGTCATCATGTCCTGCCCAATGTCGTCCGGTTGCAGGCAACTGTCTAGGCCATGTCCAGGTCTCAGCACATCTTGCTCATCCTCAGCACTGGGTGGATGCTGATCCACTGTCCGTGATGAGTCGAGAGCTTCCGTAGAATCAGCCACTTCCATCATTTCGGCCTCATCACAACTGTCCATGCCGTCGTCTGTGGCCGTCTGTTCAGAAGCGGGTAGTTCTTCAAGCGGGTCTACCACAGCTTCACCACTGATGTCGTCCTCGTCTCGGATTGTGATGTTCCTGTAGTCGGGGTGTGTCTCGATGAGTTTCCTCAGAGCCAAAACTACATTCCTCACATTGACAGTGTGAAACAAATGATGGCCTTTGTACCGCAGACGTCGCTTCAGCTTCACTCTGTACAAACCAGATGAGTCGAGCCTTCTGGGTAAGGCGTTTATGGTGGTTTCCACGTTTGATGGTACACACACCACAGCACCATGTACAGCTCCTTGTTTGCCTTTAGGGAGAGTGAGAATCTTGGCAAATGGGATGTCTAATGCTGTCATTTGTCTTTCCAGAACATTCAGTTGGCAAAGCTCTGGAGGAATGGCTGCTAGCTCCAAGTTGTTTGCAACAGCTATGTCTGGCATTCTTCCTGCTAGTACAATTCTGTGACAGCATTTACATATCCACTCTCTATGTCTTTCTTTGGGTACAGTGCACTCGTCTGGGCCTCCGCATTCATGGTCACAGAAATGAACGTATTTTCCAGTCAAGCATGCTGCAACTAAGTCAGGGTTTGTCTTGTACTTTTCCCGATGACAAGGGTCCACTTGACCAGAGAACAGCGCCCGGTGGCACGTTGTGCACACAAATGTTGGTCCATCTTCTATGTCTGCGTGGAATTTCGCTATACAGCAGTCTTGGAGCTGCTTTTCTTGTAAATCTTTCCGTGCTTCATTTTCAACGCGCCTATCTTCTGCTTTAACGCGCCTCTTGTTGTCTTCAACGCGCAATCTGAGCTGCACTCGACATAACTCAATGTACCTTCTTTTTAATTTCAAGGCTTGGCGGATGTCACGGCGCATCTTGAAGAACGCGTCCGTTTTGCATTTGTGGGCCATGTAGAACTTCATGTGTTCCCTGACCTTTTCTTTGAACGCCTCATCTGTATTGTACCTAATTTTGTTTTTAGCCTTCCGCTTCCCTCTGAACGCCTCATATTTATTGTACCTAATGTTGTCATATGCCTTGCTAAATGCCTTGCGCTTCGCCCTGAACTTTTTATCTGTATTGTACCTAATGTTGTCATATGCCTTGCTAAATGCCTTGCGCTTCCCTCTGAACACCTCATCTGTCTTGTACCTGTCCCTGTGCTTCTGCAGTTCCTTCACTCTGAAATTCAGATTTTTGCTGTATTTGCTTCTGAAGTATGCGCTGTTGTATCCTTTTTGCTTAGCCCTGAATTCTGTATCTATGATGCACCTCTTTGCCCTGTACTTCCTGATATATTCCTTCTTCCTGGCCCTAATATCTTCAATTGTGTTTGTCCGAGTTGTTGGTTTCTGTGAATTTGTTTTTCGTGTCAGTTTCTGTCGCCGGATTTTGTTCAGTTTGCGAAAAGCGTCAGATGAAGTGTTGAACCTCACTTGTGTGGATGATGAAATTCCTGACTGCAGAGAAGGCTTGGTGCTTGATGGCCCAGTATTTGTTTCATGCCTGCTAGTTGAGGGTGACGGGACATTTCTCTCTACATGGGGTGATGGGGCATTTGTCCGTACAAATGTCACTGGCATGAAGTCAAACAGCATTCTGTCAATCGGTATGGAATGTACGCTGGCATTTAGATGGTCAATTTTGGCAATCAGATCATCCAAGTGAGTGAAGGTCATCATTACTGCTTTTCCTCCTTGCCACGAACCTAAAGGTAGGCCATCAGCATTTCTGCCGTGTGAGTCAAACATTCCATATCTTCCAGACACGTCTCTAAATACAGCAATTGTGTATGGCGATACAGTAAGCAGTGCATGTGTCACATCTGCAGA
The DNA here is from genome assembly GCF_951216825.1 of Electrona antarctica. Classification (NCBI taxonomy): domain Eukaryota; kingdom Metazoa; phylum Chordata; class Actinopteri; order Myctophiformes; family Myctophidae; genus Electrona; species Electrona antarctica. The sequence continues at coordinate 13,570,157 of NC_136805.1, forward strand.
CAAACACTGGAGTCTTGCATGAAGATTCAGCAACCAATGCTGCCGTCTCGCATCTCCTGCGTCTCTCATGTATCCCGTCTCCACATTCGATTTGATCACAGAGTAGTGATTGTGTTCCGTTTCCACATTGAGAGGTGTTTCCTCCATCGTCAGGAATTTGCTCTGAAACCGCTTCAGTCTTTTTAATCTATTGATTGTTCTTTTATACAGACAGTCTCCCATGTCTAGTATCTTGTTGAGGTCATCCCTCTTCAAGTCAAGTCCCTCATATTGGTGTGCCATAAATGTGAGAGCCATGCATGTACACTGCTTATTCCTTGAAAAATTGGGATATGAACGATGACCCTGACTTCTGGATGCTTGCACAGATATCACAGAGGGTGGTGGAATGCATGGTTCATGCACAGGGTCCCTGTTGGAAAGGTCCATGGCCTGCACACCGCCATCTTGTTCATGAACTTCATGATGCAGAGCTTTTTTTGCTGAAGGCTCCACGAGTGGTGCAATTGACTCCCGCTTCTTTGCATCGACTTCCTCGACTGAAGTGCTACCGTTTGGTGATTGTGAAAGATTGGCCTTAGCAGGGCTAGACCAGAATTTCTTTTTAGCCACAGATTTCTGCTTCCGACGAGGCATGATGTCACAATGTTATGTGACAAAATAATGACTAGATCTAAACGTGTTAAAAATCACAATTTACCTGTAAATATGCAGTCTGTAACCAAGAATTAACTTACTTACCGTTAAATATATGTATTATCTAATTAACCAAGAAGGAAATTACTTACTGTTACTATATGTAGTCTCTAACTAACCAAGAATTAACTTTCTTACCGTTATATATGAAGTCACTGGTGTAGCTGTTCAGACCTGATGACCTAAGCAGTTAAAAAAAATATATAGTTCAGACTAGAGACTACATTTTGACTTGTTTCATTGTCTTTTAGATTTACTTTTAAAGTACAATTGGAGTGAAGCAATATGTTAATGTTTACTGAAGGTTCTGTAATTCTGTAAACCACAGAATAGAGCATGAAATGCAATGACACTCATCTGAAATAGGCAAAATTAGAATAGCAATGTTGTATTATAACACAAAAAAGCAACACCAGTGACAAACTGAATTTAGTATTGCAACCACTAACTAACGTTACCATTTATTTCTAAGAGTAGGAAGGTAACATTTGTAAAATGTGTGGACACAGGATGCAATTAAAGTGGTGAAGTGTTGAAAGCTAATAACATGTAGTGGCATGGAGGCACCAATCCCATTATGTAAACTAGAGTAGACATCACATAAGGTCAATGTCCTAACATCAATCACCTTGGTTTGTTAATTAGCAGAGTTAAATTTAACGGTATTTAGGCGACATATTTAAAGACCTCCATGTAAGTTATGTGAAGTGCATAAGATGGTCACATAGGTCATCAATTTCACCATAACACTGCCATGCTGGAGTGACAGAGTGCGAGTGAGCAAGTGGCCAAGATTTTTGGTATTTGAATTCTTTACAATTAACTGAATGATGTCAAAGAAGTGTCCATTTGCAATACAAAAGTATGCAAGTGACAAACCTAGTGACGGACCAGTCCGGGTCACCACAGCCTGTGGTGACCAGTGACAGCTGTCTCCCTCTTTGGAACTGTAATTTTACACACACACACACACACACACACACACACACACACACACACACACACACACACACACACACACACACACACACACACACACACACACACACACACACACACAGTAGAATTGTTAGAGTATATCATTATTACATGGGTCTTACAGTGATGTAAATAGGTTTTCAATGTAATAGGTCCTGGGACTCAGGGGTGGTCTGTTAGATGGGTCCCAGGGACATTTGATGAGTCCTACTTAAACAATGTTAGAGTACAGTACTGCAGGGGTCCTTGAGGGAGTTCCAGGGGGTTCCCAGCTAAAATATATATAGACTGGAAGCAGATGGTTCCATGTATCTGTATATCTGAGAACGTACAAATGGCCGCTGGGTCCATTTGGTTAATTTGTACACAGAGTTAAATTGACATGGTTTTACAATATAGATTGGGGTGCCAGAGAAATAGAAATGTCATTAAATGGGGGTCCAAGCCAAGGCCTAATACATGCCAGTTTGACATCTATTAGGCCTGGGACTAGTTTGACATGTATTGGACCCCAGATGCTTGAAATTCAAATAATTGAGAATCACTGAGCCATATGAATCTTGTATGGGTGTTGCTGCCCTGGCATATATTTTCAAATGTTGGTCTGTGGGCTAATAAGTATCAATTTGGGGGCCCTTGATATGAAAAGGTTTAAGAACCACTGCAGTGCACACACACACACACACACACACACACACACACACACACACACACACACACACACACACACACACACACACACACACACACACACACACACACATGCAATTTTTATACAAAATGTTTTACAAACATAGCAGATGTACAAGCTCACAAGGCATCTGTAGTAGGGATGTGAAACGACTCATATTTGGCAAATAAGTCGAGGCCGCAAATCAAATGAGTCGATGGATTTTTTTCCTTTTGTGTTTTGCTGCGCAACAGTTGAGGAGAATGCAACTATGCATTAATTTAAGCAACACAGCGTATGCAGCAGCATCCATATGTTTAGTTCAACCACACTGAACCCAACACACAGTTTTTTTTGTTCCTCTGTCATAGTTTTCTTCAACAAAAACACTGCCTTTCCCACTGGTCTCTTTCACGAGGCGCTGCTGCGCAGTATAAATGTTTTACAAACATTTATACACCACGCGTCATCCACGAAGCTCTGTGAGCTCCTCGGTCTGCTATCTTAGGTGTGTGACATGCTAGTTTGACATGCATTAGGCCTCAGACCCCAAGGTCCTTGACATTGAAATGGTTGAGAACCACTGCTCAAGCTGTAAAGACCTTCTCGTTTGGGGGTGCCTTCCCTGGCATATATTTTAAAATGGGGGTCTGTATGCAATTTGGGGGTCCTCGACATGAAAAGGTTTAAGCACTGCAGTACAGAGTACAGTATTGCATTCCAGGACCCCCAGAGGGTGACATGATTGCATCATTAACAATTAGCCATCATCCGCATTCTGAAGGGAACATTTGCTGAAAGTAGCAGATCTTCAAGTTCCCTTTTGCACAACCCAGATCGCTGGTATAGAAAGAAATATCACACCGATATCAGAACAGCCCAACATATATATATATATATATATATATTTTTTTTTACAAAGTAGCAGATCTACACGCTCCCTTTTGCACAACCTAGACCCCTGGTATAGAAAAATCACACCTGTGTGAAGTGCGCACCCAGGGTGCCGGCCCGATTCTGGTGAGCCGCCCCTTGTCCGAAACGGTTGAGAAGTGACAGATTTACCGTGTAGGGGTCCCTCTACTGTACTGGCACACCCGAAATCACCATATATATATACAGTTAATATGTGCGCGTGTTGGGTTGTGCACAGGTGGTGAAAAACAACCATGCTGTTTTCGTGCTCAGAGACACCCACCCAGCCAGGCAGGCACCCAGCCAGGCACCCACACACATAGCTCTGTAATGGAGTGGCTGCACCACTGAAAAGAATATCACACTAATATCAGAACAGCCCAAAAAGCCACCTGGTTATAGAACCAGTGTCCTGTTCTTCAACCAACTAAACCCAGTAGAGCAGTGGTTTCCAAACGTTTTCATTGTCAAGGACTTCCAAATTCACACTAATTAGCCTGCGGACCCTCATTTGAAAATATATGCCAGGGACCCCCATAACTCCATAAGAGAAGATTTATTTTACAGCCCTAGCAGTGATTCTCAACCCATTTCATTTCAAGGACCCCCAGTTTGACATGCATTAGTCTACAAACCCCCATTAATGGCATTTCTATCTCTGGGACCCCCAATTTATATTGTGAAAACAATGTTAATTAACTGCAAATGGATCCAAGTGGAGCCTAATGGGTTCATTTGGTTCCATTTGTACACTCAGAGTTACAGACACATAAGAGTCCATTTGGTTCCAAACTATCATGATTGCATCATTAACAATTAGCCATCATCCGCATTCTGAAGGGAACATTTGCTGAAAGTAGCAGATCTTCAAGTTCCCTTTTGCACAACCCAGATCGCTGGTATAGAGAGAAATATCACACTGATATCAGAACAGCCCAACATATATATATATATTTTTACAAAGTAGCAGATCTACACGCTCCCTTTTGCACAACCTAGACCCCTGGTATAGAAAAATCACACCTGTGTGAAGTGGGGGGGGGGCAGTTCCAGACCCACAGGAACGCACCCAGGGTGCCGGCCCGATTCTGGTGAGCCGCCCCTTGTCCGAAACGGTTGAGAAGTGACAGATTTACCGTGTAGGGGTCCCTCTACTGTACTGGCACACCCGAAATCACCATATATATATATACAGTTAATATGTGTGTGTGTTAGGTTGTGCACAGGTGGTGAAAAACAACCATGCTGTTTTCGTGCTCAGAGACACCCACCCAGCCAGGCACCCACACACACACAGCTCTGTAATGGAGTGGCTGCACCACTGAAAAAAATATCACACTGATATCAGAACAGCCCAAAAAGCCACCTGGTTATAGAACCAGTGTCCTGTTCTTCAACCAACTAAACCCAGTAGAGCAGTGGTTTCCAAACGTTTTCATTGTCAAGGACTTCCAAATTCACACTAATTAGCCTGCGGACCCTCATTTGAAAATATATGCCAGGGACCCCCATAACTCGATAAGAGAAGATGTATTTTACAGCCCTAGCAGGGATTCTCAACCCATTTCATTTCAAGGACCCCCAGTTTGACATGCATTAGTCTACAAACCCCCATTAATGGCATTTCTATCTCTGGGACCCACAATTTATATTGTGAAAACAATGTTAATTAACTGCAAATGGATCCAAGTGGAGCCTAATGGGTTCATTTGGTTCCATTTGTACACTCAGAGTTACAGACACATAAGAGTCCATTTGGTTCCAAACTATCATGATTGCATCATTAACAATTAGCCATCATCCGCATTCTGAGGGGAACATTTGCTGAAAGTAGCAGCTCTACAAGCTCCCTTTTGCACAACGTAGACCTTTGGTATAGAAAGAAATATCACACTGATATCAGAACAGCCTAACAGCCACCTGGTTATAGAACCAGTGTCCAGTGCAACCAACTGAAGCCAGTAGAGCAGTGGTTCCCAAACTCCCACTAATCAGCCCATGGAACCTCATTTGAAAATATATGCCAGTCCCAGGGACCCCCATAAGAAAGATTTGTATGGCTCTAGCAGTGATTCTCAACCCATTTCATTTCAAGGACCCCCAGTTTGACATGCATTAGTCTACAAACCCCCATTAATGGCATTTCTATCTCTGGGACCCCCAATTTATATTGTGAAAACAATGTTAATTAACTGCAAATGGATCCAAGTGGAGCCTAATGGGTTCATTTGGTTCCATTTGTACACTCAGAGTTACAGACACATAAGAGTCCATTTGGTTCCAAACTATCATGATTGCATCATTAACAATTAGCCATCATCCACATTCTGAGGGGAACATTTGCTGAAAGTAGCAGCTCTACAAGCTCCCTTTTGCACAACGTAGACCTTTGGTATAGAAAGAAATATCACACTGATATCAGAACAGCCTAACAGCCACCTGGTTATAGAACCAGTGTCTAGTGCAACCAACTGAAGCCAGTAGAGCAGTGGTTCCCAAACTCCCACTAATCAGCCCATGGAACCTCATTTGAAAATATATGCCAGGCCCAGGGACCCCCATAAGAAAGATTTGTATGGCTCTAGCAGTGATTCTCAACCTGTTTCATTTCAAGGACCATGCATTAGTCTACCAACCCCCATGTAATGGCATTTCTATCTCTGGGACCCCCAAATGGACTCTGGTTCCATTTGTACACTCTCAGGGTTACAGACCCATAAGGGTCCATTTGGTCCAAACTATCATTTTGCTGGGGACCCCCTGGAACTCCCTCAAGGAGCCCTGGGGGGGGGGGGGGGGGGGGACCACTGCAGTAGAGTACAACAAGAAACAACTATACCAACACCAGGTTATACAACCAATGCCCAGTTCACACAGAACAGCCTACTAGTAACCACTACTAAACAAACCATGTTTAGTACATACAACCACCAGTAGCGCGCGCACGCACGCACGCACACGCGGGGGGGGGGGGGGGGTCCGCGGAGTTCGCGTTAGTATGCGTGGACGGTGGGAGGATACGGTGACAGACACTCAAATGTGTTACCGTCTGTTAACCATTATCAGCGGCGCTCCGCTGTTATGCTCAAATGAGTTACCCTAGATAATTCTGAGGCAACGTGGCTGCGTCCACTCCAAATTATTATCTCTCTTCTTTCTTTCTTTTTTACAACAAGTTCTAACTCCTACTCCTACATGGATTTTATTGTTTATAACGTCGGATGAGGTCTGATGCGGCCATGCAAAATGATTATGGCGGGTAGACGATGGATTAACCACAGTACCACACAAACACACACACACACACACACACACACACAGCAGCAGCATTGTTGTTCGTGTGTAGTGTACTACTGGTTATGCGGCGTTAGCTGGTGTGTGTGTGTGTGTGTGTGTGTTACGACGGCTAACGTTAGGTGGTTTGCAAACTTGTAGCTTGGTTATTTTTTTACCAAGAAAACAATTTTGATTAAGAAAATGATTTGTTGGGAACTTACCTCCGATCTTGTTCCTGTAAGCCACAGAAAAGGACACAAAAAAAACAGCAAAACAAGAATACAAAAAATAGCAGTTGTACACAATAGATAATACAAATAAAATTGCAGTTGTTAGAAAGTTTGGGAACTTTGGCGGGTCAAGTCAATTTCGCTCAGTCAAAACACGTCTGTGTCGGCTCAGTGTCTGAGAGAAATGAGTGACGGAGAGAAATGTTCAAACAACGCCAACCAAATTCGCCCAATTGGAACGCAGCTCCTCAGTGTAAATTGATTACCATACCAGCTGTATCCATTTCATTGATTGTCTCAGTGAAATGAAGACGCCAAAAGACTGCATGTGTCCGTCTGGCTGAGTGACAGTCCCCATTAGCCCGCCTACTGTATCCGGTTATTTGTGACACAAACAACACAAACAGGTCGTCAAACGGCAGACCATTTCCGTATCCTTTTCAGACAGGATACAACATTTCACAGAAGCGAAGCATACACCATACATTACACTTTACAATATGGTCCACCATGTTCAATTCATCAGAATTATTTTGTGAAACAGTCAACCATAAAGAAAGAAATACGATCTGGTGTAGGCAATAATAATAATAATAATAATTACAACTCAAAGAACGCCTTTAGCTCGATTGGCTTTGCCTGCCTGGGGGGTTATAAGTGGGAATAAAAGGAATGACCCTGGAGGCTTTTGTTTTGTAGGCCTTTTTCCTCGTATTTACGACTCAAATCGCGCTGGATAAACCTAGCGTGCATGTTTAGTGGCTCAATAGTAAATCCATGTCGCCACCTGATTAAAATATGAATGCTTCTAAAGACCCTTAAATAGACGTTGTTGACATCAGTGTTGACATGACTTATTTCTTCCTTTTGGGAAGGGGGGGGGGGGGTCTCTTCTTCTACACGCGTAAATAGAATGTGACTGAAGGGTGCCAGACGCATAACTATCGCTACTGCCCCCTGGCGGCGGATAAGATATAGAGCCCTCGCAGTAATGTTGCTATACTGGATCATTACAATGTCATGTCAGGGCTGTGATCATTCATAATAATAATAATTTGTATAGCACCTTTCATGACATGAAATGCAGCTCAAAGTGCTTTACAGAGCAATGAAGAGAGAGAAAAAAAGAAAAGAAAAGCAAGGCATAAACATTAAAAAACAAGAGCAGTAATGCAATACAGTGAGGACTAGGCAATAGCCTAATAATAATAATAATAATAATAATAATAATAATAATATGAATTGTGCTAGCCAATTACAAGGTCAAGTTACCCCTGTGATAATGTGTAAGTATTTCGAGGGGATTTATCCCCCCAAAACCATGTTTTGGCTACAAATGGTTACATTTTTCGCATTCACGGCGCCCCCTATGGACAAAAAAAAGCCCTCCCAGTAATTTTGCCAGCAAATTACAATGTCACATCACCCCTGTGATCATGCATAAGTTCGGAGGGTATTTATCCCCCCAAAATCATGTGTTTGGGTTACATTTTTCGCATTTGAGGCACCCCCTATGGATGAAAATGGAATTGCTTTTGGCTCTGGGTTGAGTAACCCACCCGTAACAAGTGATTCAAATTTGGGATGGATTGGACATTCCGTTCGTGATTTGTGGCGTTTTTTGTAAAGTAGGCCCCTCCTGCTAACTTCGGACGACGATTACGGCCGAACGATACGCACTATCAAAATTCCGCCGTTCGAGTTTTCATCGGAAAGGTCAGGAGATCATGTGTACAGATTTTTGTGAGATTTGGACAAAATCTGTAGGAGGAAAAGCAAAAAGTGTGTTTTGGATCAAATTCAAAATGGCGGAAAATCTATCATGACGCAAATGGGCGTGGCCTATATGGGGAGATGCGTCATGACCCAAGGAATCCAGGGAAAAAATCATTTTGATTTTACGACCTACGGTTCAAGAGTTATAAGCCAAAACGTAAAGTGGGCTGTTATAGCGCCACCATGAGGCCGACCGATAACATTTTAAGTTAATTAATTTTAGTAATTATTATGAACCTACCCTCCAAGTTTTGTAACTATAGTGCTTACAGTCTCAGAGGAAAAAATACTTGAATGTGATTTTTTGCATTTTCCCATTCATGTCAATGGGGAGATTTAATGCACGAATAAATTCATATCAATTAAACTATACAACATTTCTCTTAGCAAAGTACAAGCACACCATTCTGATTTTTTCCGGTCGATTTGACATATGGCTCAAGTGCGTACAGTCAAAACTGTGGGAGGAGTAGCATTTCAAAATAAAGGTTACTCCAGGTGAAAGAAAGAATAAAGTGTTACAATTACAATAGTCTGGTTGCCCTTTAGGGCAACCACACTAACTAGAAAGGTCGCAATTTTAAAAAATTGCAAAGTGTGGTTGCCGCAGTGGCTTACATATGCCCCTCCCACTGATATTGCCAGCCAATTACAATGTCACGTCACCCCTGCGATCATGCGTAAGTAGGGGATTTATCCCCCAAAAATCATGTTTTTGCACCATACGGTTACATTTTTGGCATTTGCGGCGCCCCCTATGGATGAAAATAGAATTGCTTTTGGCTTTTGGTTGATTAAACCACCCCAGACATGTGATTCAAATTTGGGATGGATTGGACATTCCGTTCATGATTTATGGCATTTTTTGTGATATAGGCCACTCCTACTAATTTCGAACGACGATTACGGCCGAACGATACGCACTACCAAAATTCTGCAGTTGGTGTTTTAATCGGATGGGTCCCGAGATCATGTGTGCCGATTTTTTTGAGATTTGGACATCATCTGTAGGAGGAGGAGCCAAAAGTGTGTTTTGGAGAAAATTCAAAATGGCGGAAAATCTATCATGACGCAAATGGGCGTGGCCTATATGGGGAGATGCGTCATGACCCAAGGAAGCCAGGAAAAAAATAATTTAGATTTTACGACCTACGGTTCAAGAGTTATACGCCAAAACGTAAAGTGGGCTGTTATAGCGCCACCATGAGGCCGACCGATAACATTATAAGTTAATTAATTTTAATAATTATTATGAACCTACCCTCCAAGTTTTGTAACTATAGCCCTTACAGTCTCCGAGGAAAAAATACTTGAATGTTATTTTTCGCACTTTCCCATTCATGTCAATGGGGAAATTTAAATCACTAATAAATTCATATCAATTAAACTATACAACATTTCTCTTAAAAAAATACAAGCACACCATTCCCGATGAAGCCGGTCAATTTGACATATGGCTCAAGTGCGTACAGTCAAAACTGTGGGAGGAGTAGTGATACAAAGTTTAGGGTTACTCCAGTAAATGAAACTAGAAAGGTCGCAATTTTAAAAAATTGCAAAGTGTGGTTGCCGCAGTGGCTTACATATGCCCCTCCCACTGATATTGCCAGCCAATTGCAATGTCGCGTCACCCCTGCGATCATGCGTAAGTAATTCGGAGGGGATTTATCCCCCCAAAAATCATGTTTTTGCGACAAACGGTTACAATTCTCGCATTTGCGGCGCCCCCTATGAATGAAAATAGAATTGCTTTTGGTACTTGGTTGATTGAACCACCCGCGACATGTGATTCAAATTTGGGATGGATCGGACATTTCGTTCGTGATTTATGGCATTTTTTGTGATATAGGCCCCTCCCACTAACTCCGGACGACGATTACGGCCGAACGATACGCACTACCAAAATTCTGCAGTTGGTGTTTTAATCGGATGGGTCCCGAGATCATGTGTGCCGATTTTTGTGAGATTTGTACGACATATGTAGGAGGAGGAGCCAAAAGTGTGTTTTGGAGAAAATTCAAAATGGCGGAAAATCTATCATGACGCAAATGGGCGTGGCCTATATGGGAAGATGCGTCATGACCCAAGGAATCCAGGGAAAAAATAATTTTGATTGTACGACCTACGGTTCAAGAGTTATAAGCCAAAACGTAAAGTGGGCTGTTATAGCGCCACCATGAGGCCGACCGATAACATTATAAGTTAATTAATTTTAGTAATTATTATGAACCTAGCCTCCAAGTTTTGTAACTATAGCCCTTACAGTCTCCGAGGAAAAAATACTTGAATGTTATTTTTCGCACTTTCCCATTCATGTCAATGGGGAAATTTAAATCACTAATAAATTCATATCAATTAAACTATATAACATTTCTCTTAAAAAAATACAAGCACACCATTCCCGATGAAGCCGGTCAATTTGACATATGGCTCAAGTGCGTACAGTCAAAACTGTGGGAGGAGTAGTGATACAAAGTTTAGGGTTACTCCAGTAAATGAAAAGAATAATAAAGTGTTACAATTACAATAGTCTGGTTGCCCTGTTAGGGCAACCACACTAATAAAGTGTTACGATTACAATAGTCTGGTTGCCCTGTTAGGGCAACCACACTAACTAGAAAGGTCGCAATTTTTAAAAATTGCAAAGTGTGGTTGCCGCAGTGGCTTACATATGCCCCTCCCACTGATATTGCCAGCCAATTACAATGTCACGTCACCCCTGCGATCATACGTAAGTAATTCGGAGGGGAATTATCCCCCAAAAATCATGTTTTTGCGACAAACGGTTACATTTCTTGCATTTGCGGCGCCCCCTATGGATGAAAATGGAATTGCTTTTGGCTTTTGGTTGATTGAACCACCCGTGACATGTGATTCAAGTTTGGCATGGATCGAACATTTCGTTCGGGATTTATGGTATTTTTTGTAAAATAGGCCCCTCCTACTAACTTCGGACGACGATTACGGCCGAACGATACGCACTATCAAAATTCCGCCGTTCGAGTTTTCATCGGAAAGGTCCGGAGATCATGTGTACAGATTTTTGTGAGATTTGGACAAAATATGTAGGAGGAGGAGCCAAAAGTGTGTTTTGGAGAAAATTCAAAATGGCGGAAAATCTATCATGACGCAAATGGGCGTGGCCTATATGGGGAGATGCGACATGACCCAAGAAATCTAGGGAAAAAAATATTTTGATTTTACGACCTACGGTTTAAGAGTTATAAGCCAAAACGTAAAGTGGGCTGTTATAGCGCCACCATGAGGCCGACCGATAACATTATAAGTTAATTAATTGTAGTAATTATTATGAACCTAGCCTCCAAGTTTTGTAACTATAGCCCTTACAGTCTCCGAGGAAAAAATACTTGAATGTTATTTTTCGCACTTTCCCATTCATGTCAATGGGGAAATTTAAATCACTAATAAATTCATATCAATTAAACTATATAACATTTCTCTTAAAAAAATACAAGCACACCATTCCCGATGAAGCCGGTCAATTTGACATATGGCTCAAGTGCGTACAGTCAAAACTGTGGGAGGAGTAGTGATACAAAGTTTAGGGTTACTCCAGTAAATGAAAAGAATAATAAAGTGTTACAACTAGAAAGGTCGCAATTTTAAAAAATTGCAAAGTGTGGTTGCCGCAGTCGCTTACATATGCCCCTCCCACTGATATTGCTAGCCAATTACAATTTCAAGTCACACATGTGATCATGTGTAAGTATTGTAAGGGATTTATGCCCCCAAAAATCATGTTTTTGCGACAAACGGTTACATTTCTCGCATTTGCGGCGCCCCCTATGGATGAAAATAGAATTGCTTTTGGTACTTGGTTGATTCAACCACCCGCAACATGTGATTCAAATTTGGGATGGATTGGACATTCCGTTCGTGATTTATGGCATTTTTTGTAAAATAGGCCCCTCCTACTATCTTCGGACGACGATTACGGCCGAACGATACGCACTATCAAAATTCTGCAGTTGGTGTTTTAATCGGATAGGTCTGGAGATCATGTGTGCCGATTTTTGTGAGATTTGGACAAAATCTTTAGGAGAAGGAGCCAAAAGTGTGTTTTGGAGAAAATTCAAAATGGCGGAAAATCTATCATGACGCAAATGGGCGTGGCCTATATGGGGAGATGCGTCATGACCCAAGGAATCCAGGGAAAAAATCATTTTGATTTTACGACCTACGGTTCAAGAGTTATAAGCCAAAGCGTAAAGTGGGCTGTTATAGCGCCACCATGAGGCCGACCGATAACATTATAAGTTAATTAATTTTAGTAATTATTATGAACCTACCCTCCAAGTTTTGTAACTATAGTGCTTACAGTCTCAGAGGAAAAAATACTTGAATGTGAGAAAATGCGAAAAATCGCATTTTCCCATTCATGTCAATGGGGAAATTCTATTCACTAATAAATTCATATCAATTAAACTATACAACATTTCTCTTAAAAAAATACAAGCACATCCTTTCCGATGAAGCCGGTCAATTTGAGATATGGCTCAAGTGCGTACAGTCAAAACAGTGGGTGGAGTAGTGCGTCAAAAAAAAGGTTACTCCAGTAAAAAGAAATAAAGTGTTACGATTACAATAGTCTGGTTGCCCTGTTAGGGCAACCACACTAATTACAATAGTCTGGTTGCCCTGTTAGGGCAACCACACTAATAAAGTGTTACGATTACAATAGTCTGGTTGCCCTGTTAGGGCAACCACACTAATAAAGTGTTACGATTACAATAGTCTGGTAGCCCTGTTAGGGCAACCACACTAATAAAGTGTTACAATTGCAATAGTCTGGTTGCCCTGTTAGGGCAACCACACTAATGACTAACTATTGTCTGGGGCTCTGGGCTAATTCTGGGCTTGTCTTTGGATATGTTTTGAATATGTGTGCAATGTGCATCCAAACTAAACCATGAATTCTCCTCAGACCGTCCCACCCCTCCTGCGTCCCCCCCATTTGTCTCCCAGCAGTCCCCTGACTCCCTGGTCTTGTCCTGGTCGGGTCCCGGCTTCGACGGAGGCAGCGCCATCTTGGGCTATGTAGTGGAGATGAAGGACGACGGTACCGACGAGGCCGGGAGCTGGACAGAAGTCACCGCTCACTGCAAGAACACTTCCTATCAGGTCCGCTCAGGGCTGGATCCTCAGGGGAAGTACCGCTTCCGGGTCAGGGCCTTCAACGCTGCGGGGGTCGGTGAGCCAAGTGAGGAGTCTGCCTGTGTCAACATGTCCAATACAGGTTGGTGATCTTTCTTTTAAAAAAAAGAAAACATGCACTGCAGGTTGAACAGTTTAAGTGAGGGTATTAATTAATTGGAGATTGAATTTGTGTTCAGACATTGATTATAACGATTCAGTAATATTTTTTATTTCACTTCATTCCGATTTCATATTTTTATGCAGGAGGAGAACAGAAAGAGGAGATCCAGTCATATGTGACAATAACCATTGACACCACACACAACGTCAAGGACCACTACAATATGCACGAGAAGCTGGGAACGTAAGTACGGATTGTGCAGGTGAACGTCTCAAATGTTTACACGTAGCTGTAGCTAAGGGACTGAATTAGTGGTTTCCGACACCTCGTTGGTAGATGATAGGTGAAACTACAGGGATGTGCAACACAGTCATGCAGCATAGACATAACAATAACACAGACTACACAGGAAAGTCCCTAGAGTTGCAGGTTTCATTGGAGCCTCCAGGATGCCTTACTTACCAGTTTTTGTATGATTCCAGAGGGAAGTTTGGCCAGGTGTTCAGACTGTCCCACAAGGAGACCGGCCACGTGTGTGCAGGGAAGTTCTACCGAGGCCGCACTGCCAAAGACAGGTTGGAGGCACGCCAGGAGATGGAGCTGATGAACTCTCTCCATCACCCCAAACTGTGCCAGTGTCTGGCAGCGTACGACACTCGCGCTGAGATGGTCATGGTCATGGAGTTGTGAGTATATATCTAAGAGGATACAGAGAAAGGCTTCATAATGGAAGTGCGTTAATTACATTGCAGACATTTCTGGTTCACAAAAAAGCTAGGCCTATTTTCAAAAGATCTTTGGAACATTACAGGGATCAGTTGACACAAAATATTTTTAAGATAAATTTACTGCGGCCAAATGCATATTAATTTGGGGGTCCTTGAACCACTGCTCTAAAGTAATTAAATAACCATGCAGATAACCAAGATGACACGTAATGCTTTCTCACTGCATTTGTCTGTGTGTATGTTGTGTGCGTCCAGCCTCGGGGGCGGGGAGCTGTTCGAACGCATCCTTGATGACGACTTTGAGCACACGGAGCCCACCAGTGCGCGCTACATGCAGCAGATTCTGGAGGGCATGCGGTACGTTCACAAGCAGAACATCGTCCACATGGACCTCAAGCCGGAGAACATCGTCTGTATGGACACCACTGGAACACGCATCAAGATCATAGACTTCGGCTTGGCTAGGAAACTGGGTTAGTAGGCTATACTATACTGTTTGTGTTGTGGCTGGGACATTACATTACATATTGTGTGTACTGTGTACGTACTATGTGTATCATATTTGACTCTATAATAGCTTTTTTTGGTTTTCTTAAATAATGTTTTTTCCTCCCTGTAAACCGTCTTTGGGAAATATATAAATATTAGTTATTATATTTAATACATATACTACATTGTCCCCTTCTTCCAGAACCTGGTAAAACCTTGACCTGCATGCAAGGGACCCCAGAGTTTGTGGCTCCTGAGGTCATCAACTATGAGCCTGTTGGTTTGGAGTCTGACTTGTGGAGCGTTGGAGTTATCTGTTTTATTCTGTAAGTAAACCCTCAAACTGTTCTGTAGCTTTTGTCACAGTAAAAATCACACCCGTGTGAACTGAGTGGTGCAACTCCCCTCTCTCCCTGCCTCTCTCTCTGTAATTAGCAGGCAACAGTGCAACACTATCTCTCTCTCTGTTTCTGGCACAACAGCGCCACTTTTGCCCCTACTGAAACTCTAAACATAGGTGAAGACATAGGTTAGGACATTGCTGTTCCTTGGAGTGGTTGCAAAATACAAAGCTGTGCTAATAAACTTTGGCTCTAAAAGCATTGTTCTCTATCGCCATCTGCTGGTGTTTCTAGCCATTAACGACACTTGCAGTGGAACCAAATTCTTACAAAGAAAATTGACTTCTACACCAAATCAATATGCCAGGTTAGGTTATGACAAAAAGATTAGATTTTGTATGTATTGTATAGTTTAATTTGACAAATCTGTTTGTAATACACTGCTACATAAAAGTATTTATGGGCTGTCTGACACACCACCTTCATGCATTACTCTATCCATGTTCAGTGTCTTAAAATAAATGTAGTAGCATTTAGGGGGTGAAATAATGAATCAAAAACCGATCAGTTAAGTGATGTATCATATAATTTCTAACATGCTGTTTTTTGTAAGCTTTTGTTTTAACTGCTGTCTAAATTTATTAAGCAAATTCAAGATGCATTGGATTCATATAACCTGTGATGCACATTTATCATCCTCATTTAGCTTTATGCTGTGGTCTTAAAAAATATGAATTGCCTATATATTTCCACTTGTATTGGTGTCCTGTAGCTACAATCATATACTGTACCTTGTCATTAGTTGTCAGCTTTGCAACAGCAGCAGATGCCACGCAACATTCCATACGTTTTGACTCGTACGTTTTTCTCATACGCAGGCTAAGTGGTGAGTCTCCATTCCAGGGGAACAGTGATGCGGAGACACTGGCACTGGTGACATCTGGCACTTATGAGTTTGATGAGGAAAGCTTTGAGGACATCTCTGAAGAGGCCAAGGACTTCATCAGCTCCCTGCTGAAGAAAGACCCCAGGTTTGACTTTCTTTTTTTTTTTTTTTTAAGATATTTCTTTTGCGGCTTACGCCTTTTATTGGTTTTTGAAGGGACAGACAGTAGGCTGACAGGAAACGGGAGAGAGATGGGGGAAGACATGCAGTAAAGGCCGTGTCGGGCTCGGGAGTCGAACCCGCGGCACACTGCGACTGGATTACCAGTCGGGTGCCCAGACGGTTACGCCACCGCCTGGGCCCAGGTTTGACTTTCTAAGTGAATTTTCTCCATTATCTCCACAATACCACCGCTGATTTATTATTGTGGATTTGCAATCTGTCCAGCTGAATTGAGCCACCCACCTAATTAGCACTAAAAGACCTGTACCACCATGATGTCAATGAATGTCCTGACACTGGTGAGATCATGGAAATGGAAATGTTGCTCGCTGAACAATAACAGATTTTCAAGCTACAGTAGCTACTATTCACTATTTAGTAACATCATAGCAGCAGCAATGTGGCACTGAGTAAAAACACAGAAGCAGAAAAACCATGTTTGCATTCGTCCTAAATAATAATAATGACTTTGTGACCCCACCATGTGTTCCACTGTGGTGCTCCAGGTCCAGGCTGTCCTGTGACGAGGCGTTGGCCCACCCATGGATGGTCTCTTTCACCCCTCTGAACCGCAGGCCCACCAAGTCCCTCAACAAGGAGAAGATAAGAAGATTCCTGGCCAAGCGCAAGTGGAAGGTAATGCACACACGACGCAGAGGAGAGGAGGGGAAGTCTGCAGACCGCGCACTGTAGCTCCCAATAGAAAATATATTTATTTTACGAGTGAAACAAAATATATATAAACACTGAAAATTAATATTGGTGAAGCCCTTACCTTAAGTATATTGTCATTTACAGACTCTCTCAATGTTTTTACATTCTCTTATTATAGAAAACAGGCAAGGCTGTCCTGGCCCTAAAGCGGATGACTAACCTAACTAGCAGATCAGAGGAACCTGGCAGTCCTTCAGAGGGTGGGTACACACACACACACACACACACACACACACACACACACACACACACACACACACACACACACACACACACACACACACACACACACACACACACACACACACACACACACACACACACACACACACACACACACACACACACACACACACACACACACACACACACACACACACACACACACACACACACACACACACACACACACACACACACACACACACACGTCCCTCTGAAACCTTGTCTCCTGGGACCCCAAATAATAAAGCTGACATTGTTGTTCTTTTTTTTGTTGCATTCTTAGCTTAAATGAGCAAAATGTATCCCCCTTGATGTAACAAAACAAACCTTGTACTACTTGATCTTTACTTTGTGGACTAGCAGTTGTTTAACACCCAAAGTGCCAATTATAATGTGCCTGTCCCTCTGGGTAATGGGAAACACCCATCACGTCATAGCTATAGGATTGATGTCTTAAACACAAACCCTTCAGGTTATAGGAATGGTGTCGCTTGTAAACACACTACAGTGAGTTGTTGTTTTTACTGCCAACAAGTTGCAAAGCTCTACACACACAGTGCACCTTTCTCACCATCAGCAAGCTTCATGCCTGGCCCCTCACCCGCACTGTAATGTCCTTCTTGACCTTAGGGCTCAGCTGTGTACTGTACATATGTCAACTGGTATATTTCATTGTGCCACTCCATTTTGTCACCAGTAAAGTGTTTTCTTGTAATCGTCAAACTATGTGTTGCTCAGAGGCAGGCTGGAGCCCAGAGGCAGAGAAAGCCATCCAGTCACTGGGGGAGCAGTTTCAGAGTGAACCTCTCTTCCTGCAGCCCCTGAAAGACACCAACCTGCCTGAGGGAGATACTGCCCGGCTAACATGTCTAATCCAGGGTAGGATCCCAAGCATGTGTACAATGCAGCATCGTATTAGCATATTATTCTACATCGACAATTTTGTCTCAGCTAGGGTATTTGAAGAAATAGGCTTATACGACTAAATGATAGTCTCAATATCTGTTGTGCTGGCTGGGTAAAATGCATCGTTTCAGTTCTGTTAGGCTGACTGGGTAAAATGCCACCATGTACATCTAGCATTGTCTCAATTCTGGAAATCTGAGCCGACGGATAACATTGTCCAAAGGCCACGGTGTTTACAGTTAAAACACAGTGTACTCTACTGTATCAGAGGCAAACTGATGCATGACAGGTCAGCTCTCTAGCCTCTAACAAAGTTAACACAGGTTTTCTTTTAGGTAGTCTATTCTTAACCTCTTGAGACCGTAGCAGCATGATTAGCATCCCTATTCTTGGCTGAATGTGGTGAAAACAAGAGCAGCTCTACAAGCTCAAAATACCTTGCAACGCATTGTGAGCTTGTACAGTAGATCGGAGATTTGGTGTAGAGGGAAATACTAAATACCAAATACACTGCATCACAACTCGGCAGCAATTTAGACCCAGAAAGCTGACACAAGTGATTCTCTTGGGGTACATCAACATCTCCTGCTCAGTGCATTGTGTCATTGTGTGAACCTCTAGGCTACCCAGAACCGGAGGTGCAGTGGCTCCAGAACAAGGACCCAGTGGAGCAGTCGTCCAGGGTGACCATGGAGCGCCTCAAGGACGGACTCTGCTCTCTGGTTCTCTCCGACCTGATATCTGCCGACTCTGGAGTTTACGAGTGCAGGGCCACCAACGGCCTCGGGGAGGCGCTGTGCTCTGCAAAACTGACCGTGGGGTTGTAAGGAATAAGTGAGTGGAAGTGATGGGGAGGATGATGATGATGAAGTTTATAAATCTTAAAAACATGTCCACTCACTGGAAGGGGCTTTAATTTCAGTGTGTGGACATTATTTCATCTCTTCATGGGCTAATTATTTCATGCAGACCACCCTTTTATTCAATATTTGTGTATGAACCTCATCAGTTTAGAATGTTTCTCTTCATTAAAAACTGACCATTTTAATATTTTAAGTTGGGCTGGGAGCATAAACACAGCATTGGCTTTGATATAATATTTTTTTTAAATATTAATTGATTTCTGCTCTCCAATCATAAGGTTGCAACACATACATAAATTCCTATTCCTTATTCACAAGTCACCAGTTAAATGGAGCACTTTTTGTCTTTCTATTGTTTTTAGCTGGTGATGAATGTTCAGTTACACACGCACAAGAGCACAATGGGTTCAATGGGGACATACTGTACCAGAGCTACAAGCTCACAGCGTACTGCATGGCTTGTAGATTGTACTGCAGGCTTGTCTGATTTTCGGTTTGGTGTAGAGCAGAAAAACCTGCCATGGGGGACCCTGGTCAACCAAGTAATTTATATGGGGTTTAACCACAGCCCACAATTGTATTTTATGGTTAAAATGTTTAACTTAAATGTATGTGTTGCTAATATTACATGGAAAAATAGACTGAATGTTGAACCTTGTCTTCTAGAACAGATTAGCTCATGGTAATCAGCTACGCTATGGCAGGTAGAGATAATGTTTAACAATAGGAGTGCATGGTCTGGTTGCAACAGATTAACCTGTGGAACTATATTGGTCTGCTTGTAAAGCAACACCAGTTACTGAGGTTTCCGCTCATTTTCTAGTTCTGGACACATTTGTCAGCAAAGTATAAACTCCAACTTTTCACTTTATTGGGAATGTGTACTCTATATTATGACTAGTATTCTCTTAATCACTCTACCTACGTACCTAAGTACTTTTGAATGTATTATTTGTTACCCAATAACTTTCACATAGACATGTGGCTGGGGAAGCCGACACTCCAGTAAAAGCTGTGAAACATATTGTAATGGTCAATGCACAATTCAATGGTTATTGTTTATATACTGACCATGTCTTTAAAATGTACTGTATGTCATGTTAATACTACTTTTAAATGTATTTTTGTTTTCTGCTATTTCTATACTTTTTCTATAAATGCTTTGTGGTATGATGATGAAGCTGGTTTTGGAGCCACCACTTTGTTTTTCCATATACAACTTCACGTCTTCGTCTTCAGAAAATAAAATATTTCAGATTGGACTAAGATCATCTTTTTATCCATAGATGTCCCTTATCACAGTAATTATACACCCCATATATTTCTTCTTTGCTCCATGCATTGCTCTTACAATTAAACACATTTACACAGGATCTTACCACATCTCAGAAACACTTACCATTTATTTATATTTGAGCTATTTCATTTGAATAACCATTAGTAGTCCATACACCACAATTACATATTAACCTTTAATTACTGGCATTAATTATATCCGTAGTTACATTTATCCTCGATTAAACCCGTCTTACAAGAAAATTAATCGTTAGTTGATCAATCTAATGTGGTCAAACGCACAATTCCTATGTCATCAATTCCAGCGAAGAAGGCTCTGAATCAAAGGTTTGCTGGGTTATACTAGAGAACTATAGTAGCCTCAGATTGGCTGGGCGGTAACAAGTCTGTGGTTGTTTCAACTGATATTTGACAGATTTCTGTTGTCTTAAGTATATACCGTACTTATGACATCACAAAACATTGAAAGTGATTAAGGGGCAGTGCTTAACAACTGTTCTGTAGATATGGAGTTGGAGACTTGGAGTTGATCGAGTCCTTCTCATGTCTGTGTTGTTGATATATGCAGAAATGTTTGGTCTGTACAGTAAAGATTGTCAGTCCAGATAAACAAATGGTCACCTGTTAAAAAAGCAGCAGGGGATTTGTCAGAAAACCTTTGATAAAATCGGAAAAAACAATTCATTCCCCGATATCATGGGAAATGTCTCCGCATCTGTCTGTTTCAAATGTCCAGACTTAAAAGCAAGACCCGCTAAATATCGATCAGGCACAAAGTCTTGGTCGACGGACCCACTTCCGTGGGTTCGTTGCAATGTCACAGTGAGTGCCCCGTCACACTCTTCCTGTAAGGCAAATTTCTCTATACGGGTCGTTTTTGGTGACACACGTCCTGGGACTTGACACGAGTGTTGCTGTGTAACACGTGTGCAGTTGATGGATGCAACTGTGTGAGACATCGGGTAGTGGGTCAGCTTACATGTCCTCATGTAGGGTTCAGGACGGCGGGTTGGCCTCTGGTCTCTGTATGATTCGTTTCTGGAGAAGGTTCCAGGCCTTGAGTACCTTTGAGATCAAAGAGACGGGGTGAAATGAAATGTCACCGTGCCGGGACCGACTATTTTACAAGCCAAACAGCGAGACAGGAAAGGTGGGAGAGAGAGATAGGGGATGGCATGCAACAAAAAGAGCCTCTGGACAGATTCAAACCAGCTGCAGGAAGGACTACTGTATAGCCTTATTTATATGGCCATGACCAATGGCTGCTTAGCTGCCAAAGTGGCTGGCAGTGAAGACAAACTTATATGGCTAGTGTTAAATGTCTCACACAAAAAAGATGGTGTGTGTGTGTGCTTCTGACCGACCTGCTTCTGGGTGAAATCAGGCTCCCACTGTGTGCAGAGCACCACGTTGGCGTGCTCGACCTGCTTGGCATTGGACCACTGGCTCTGTAGCCTCTTCAAAGCGTCCTCGTTGCTCACCCCATCCCTCTCAGTTATCCTCGACACCGCCTAGGAGGTACAGGCAAAACTCTTTAAAGACCACAAATGCTCAGTAGTTCTCACACTTTCTTTTATATATATATATTATACAAAAGATATACAGAAAATGTGTTTGACAAGGTGCCTGGATTGTCTTTCTTTTGGAAAAAAACCAAAAACCAAAAAAAACAACTTGTCACATGAGCCGCGGGAGAAAGGTTTTTCCATTAGCCAGCTATCATCTTTGAAATAGAAACTTTCCAGTTGCTTTATTTGGTATCCTGGCTTAATTAGCATTTTTCATAGAAACAGCAGCAAGCTTGTTCACTTGGAGCAAGAAGGAACCTTTGCTTTAATTGTTTTCATTTTTACAAATCAAGCCTCTAGTGACTGAGATATTCGAGTCAGTACTTGACTACCCCCTCGAAAACTAGAAGATGCACCTCAAGGGGCTTATCCTCTAAATACATTTCAAATAAATAAATACTGTATTCTCGGATAAATTCACATAATATTCATGTTCACATTACGGCCATTTTGCACATCATATTTGGGAGGTAGTTAACCATGTATGAAATCCAAATGACATGTGAATATGATCACATGCAGATGCATGTCCACCTCCAGAAGAAAGTGAACATTAAATGCTATGTCGCATGGCGAATAATGAAACTAATTTGACTAGCTCACGTGTTGCTATTTTCACCATTTACATTGTTTTAATTGAAATGGTGACGGCCATGAGCTCCATTTAACCCATTTTGGGGCGGGAATCCCTTTTGGTGTTAGCATTATGTTATGCTTTAGCCATTGAAAAATAGCAGATCTACAAGCTCATAGCGCGCCACCGAGTGGCGCGCTATGAACTTGTAGGTCTGCTATTTTTGAAAAATCGAAGAACGACGGACATAGAAACATAGCTTTTTCAGAAAACTGTCAGGATGTAGAAGACATTTTTAGAATCTGATCTCAGGTCAGAATGGGTTAAGCAGAATCATGTCAACATGGAGGTTTCCAGTACCTCCTCCTCAGGTATGATGGTCACCCAGACCTCGTGGACCATGTCTGTCCAGCCAGCCTCCAGTAAGACGGCAGCGTCCACAACACACACCGTTTTACCTGCACAGGACAAGCAGACACAAAACACTGGAGAGGTCACTTCTTTTTCTTTTTTTTTTTATAATATTTATTTTATTTGGAAAAAGCAGTACAATAACAGCATTTCTATGCATACATAGGACACAAGTGCAGTTCCCAGGAATTTTTTTCTCACCCCTCTTCCCTCCCTCCCCCCTCCAAGTGACTCCATCTCCAGTGTCTCTGTAACATCCTTGCTTTCTTCAGGACTACATATGGCATCAAGTCAACACTTAACAGGGGCAAAGGGCAATATCGCTTCAGAGTGTACATTTCAGAAGGAGAAAAAGAGCGGGCAGACAAAAAAAAAGACAAAGACAAAAAACAACGGAGAGGTTACTTCTATCCTTGTTGAGATTGTTCCCCGACATAGTTCTATTATGATCAGGAGGAAAATCCTAAATCCTGGGAGATTATCCTAAATTTGGTTGGCGGGGGAAAAGGCTCTTAAGTTTGATTTATACTTGGCATTGCGTGGTGGAGTCACGAACCTTAAATATAAGCTCACAACTGAATGTGAGCGTGTAAATTAAGCATTACAGTCAGGGTACAGTAAGTGGCTCATGGATAAGATCCAAGTAACTGCAGACTGGCGTTTAAGCCAATCACATATACAACTGATTTTGACACAGGGCTGCTATTGGGAGGGAGTGTGTAATGCAGTTTTGACATACTAGGTAAATGTGTATACACTCATTATCATTGCACTATTTTGGTTTGGTTATTGAGCCTTTGTTTATGGTTATTGTGGAAGATAATGATTATGATAATGGATTGAACCGTTTGTGAACTCACTGTCAGACAGATATAACTAAAGTTTTTGTAAAACTAAGTTTTACAATGTCCCATATACTCAAGGCAACAAACAAGTCCGTGGAACCATTGGCGCACATGTCAGAAACTGAACAGTGTGGGATATGTGCATTCTATTTATTTCATTTTCATTTTATATGTCCTGTTATATTGTATTGTTTGTGATATGGATCTCCCTGGGTCTGAAATAAAGATTGATTGATTTAATTGTAACTTTACTCTCTCTGATATAATGTGTGTAACAATGAAATAATCTTAATATCTTGATAATACCTTCCTCTCTGGCCTGGTGGATTCTCTCCTTAACCAGAAGTGCAATCTCTGGCCACACAATGTCTGTCAGCGCTTTTAACCGCTCCTGTAAACCAAACACAAGTCCAATTAGCCCATATTATGACACTACTGGTGTTGTAGCATAGAAAACAGGTCATTTGTACTGATGATGTTACCTTGTTACCAAAAACTTTCCTTCCTAGTGCGCGTCTGTTTATGGTTCTGTCTTCATTCAAGATGTCTGAAAGGAAGAACAAATCCCCAACATCACGTTATGTCAGGGGTAGGCAACCCTAGGCACGGTTGCCAACTTTGGCACAGAGGAGGGTAATCACTGGCACACTAGCATATGAGAGAGAGGATTTTTATTTTTGAAATAAAATATTCACAATTATATTTATTTATTTGTATATTGATATAGCAAGGCTTGTGTTTGAGGTTCTTTCTCTGTGTGAAGCTTTTTGGGCTGCAGTTTATGTAAGAAAAGGTGCTATACAAATCACGTTATTATAAATACACCGATGACTGTGAAGAAGACGAGGGCTTTGAGATGAAAAGGAAGTTGATATAAGTTCCATTACCCGAACCAAACTCCTCCTGAACCCGTTGGTAGGCGACTGCCCCCGGACGGTACGTCTCGTGGCCCAGCTGGTCGCTGTCGATGCGGGCGGCGCCCAGGGCCTCCAGGCGCCTGGCGATGGAGGTCTTCCCACTGCCACTGCCTCCCGTGAGCCCGATGACGTACGGGACAGCAGGGAGATGGGACCTGTCCTGGTTCAGGGGAGAGACAATAAGGGACAGGTCACAGATGTTGAGTGGAGCATTACTGTAAGATATGCCGTCAGAAGGGTGTGTTTCAGCAAGTTAACCCATTTTGGGCAGGAACGCCTTTTGGTGTTAGCATTATGTTATGCTTTAGCTATTGAAAAATAGCAGATCTACAAGCTCATAGCGCGCCACCGAGTGGCGCGCTACGAGCTTGTAGGTCTGCTATTTTTGAAAAATCGAAGAACCACCGACATAGAAACATAGCTTTTTCAGAAAACTGTCAGGATGTAGAAGACATTTTTAGAATCTGATCTCAGGTCAAAACCCTAGTGAAGCAGTAAAATGACATAACTATGTCGATTTAGCTTTAGATCGTTCTCTCTATACTGCAACACCACTTCAGACACATTTTATCATATGAAAAGGTGCTTACTGCTTACCATTGTTACAGTTTACAAAAAGGTTCATATTATCATATATTATTAGAGATGTGGCGTTAAGGGTGAAAACATTTTTAAAGCGTCAATTCATTCAACATTTTATTTACAGTTTACATTTCTTTAAGAATACTGTATGGGCAGTTTTACTAAAGCAGAGATAACATTAAACCAGCTCAGTGGCCTTGTGGTTAGAGTGTCCGCCCTGAGACTGGGAGGTCGGGGTTCGATCCCCGGCCGGGTCATACCAAAGACTCTAAAAATGGGACCCAGTGCATCCCTACTTGACACTCAGCATCAAGGGTTGGATTGGGGGTAAGTCCCTGCGACATACTAGCGTCATGTCCAGGGGGTGTATTTGTACATCAAGCTGCCTCACGCTACAGAAACAGGAGATAGGTTCCTGCCCCTATGGGCCTCATGGCTCGGCAAGGCTACTTAGAGATAACATTACAGTGGCATTATAATGCCAGGCATGACACAATACAAGCCTAATAGATTTCCATTGTAAAGGGAAGGGATGAGATGGGAATGTGAACCCTTTCCATCACAATAGCTCTTCAGTGGCCAGAAGAATGCTGTCAACAATAATGACAATGTTTAGAGAGCAGCTCAGTTTAACCGTGTTCATGCGAGTCCCATTCAGTCCTCTATACTTGCTATACAATTCGCTGTACGTCAAATATCAAAAATACTAGCTGCTCTACAAGCTCACAATTCATCATGTAGTGTTGTGAGGTTGTAGATCTGCCATTTTCTCTAAATGTTTACCTTTTTTTTAGCCCTAGTTAGTTTGCCTATTATTAACATGCCCATGGAGACGCTAGGGTTCATGTGGTTAAACAAGCATGCTGAATGGACGTCTGCAGGGTCCACACGAACGCTAGTAGACAGTAAAGCGGACGGTCTGCACTGTGTCTTTGTGGTAGTGCTGTGGTAGTTACCAGACTGACACACAGCAGCACTAACTGCTGTGTGCGTGCTCCATCAATGATACCTGTTTGACTACAATCTTACTTCTTCAATGCTCCTATGTTTATTCTTTATCATTTCATTGCATTTCACTGCTCAGTGTACTGTGTTATCACATTGCTGCTGCAGATACCAGCATCAGTATCAATGCTTTTATCCAAATGCAGTCCTTAATTTATTCTAGATGCAGAAACATTGTGGTTGGCAGGGCTTACTTCAGGCGGGGTGAGAAGGGTTCCCAGGAGACGGGAGCGCAGGCTGGACGAGCTGATCTTCTCTTCCTCTGTCTCTGTGTGGTGGGCGTCTTTCAGCAGATGGATTTCATGGACAATAAGGCCAGGCAAACCCTGGCACCAGGAGAACACAACACAACGCACAACGTGTCAGGTATCGTCGCAGTCGGACATAAATCAATGCCCTATTTTCTGCTTTGTCGTATCATATGGCAGCAAAAACATATGCGGATTAGACTTGCTGTAAATTCTGTTCTCATCAGAGTGCAGAAATGTATCATATTACAGTTCACCTGTGCTTAATAACCTTCTTTGCCTAGACATGATCATATGACATGATCATATGACTGGAAACGCCGATGGAGGGCTCGTCTGAGGACGACGTAGAGAGAGATGGACGGTCTAGGACTAGGACTCTATTTTCATCCATGCTAAACCCCTTATCCCTAAACCACTTTTTTACTATTTTGAAAAACATTTTTGAATGGTTAAAATAGCCAATCTACAAGCTCACAACATGTCGATGTAGATAGGTTGGTTGAACTATTAAAAAAACATTTTCAAAATAGTAAAAAAAGGCAAAGTAGTCTAGGGATTAGCATGGACGAAAATAGAGCCCTAGGTGCATTCCTGTTTGTAAGCAATGTGGATGAATGGGGGCTATTATACTATACTATTATACATAGTTTTAGTAACACATTGTTGTACAGTGTGGTCTTTCAAAGTCCTTGCATAGACTTTCACAAAATAGAACTTAATGGAACAAGTAATGCAAATATTCCCCAATAAGTGTCTTGTGTAAATATGTATGAAGTTATACTGCACTGCAGGTATTGTATAATTATGTCTATGGTGTAGCTTGGGAGGCTAGACAAATGTTACTGTATGTCTGATTTGATCTTAACTGACTCTAGGCACAACAGCCATGTATATTCTATGAAATATCAAGTCTTCTAATAAAGAATTATTCAAGCACACTAGTGTTGTTCATGCAGTTCAAATGAGCTCACCAAATATTATATGTTCAGTTTCACTTATAGTCATTTGTACTTCAGGTTAACTCAGTATTAAATTAATATACTTGTCGTTCACTTAAGCGTTTCTTCCTGGCATGGGTTAACTTCAACTTACAGTCCATTCTCACTCAGAGTCAAGACTATAAGTACCTAATCACAACTGCATGGAATGTAGTTTGGTGTGCTCAACACCACCACACAACACAAGATATTTGTAATCCTTTCTCTAACATAATATTAGTGCAATGAGTTCCACTGTAGCCCAGCTACATTTTAGATTTTATGTTCAGTCTAAGCAGACTGAACGATGTTGTCCCACTCTGTTGGCTTTGACGTTGTTTCGAAAAGACATACAAAGGGTATGTGTGAAACTAGTTTCAAGACACTCACACATAAATACAGTTGTCCTACTGTTGATGGCATAGCCTTGTCTCGAAAATGGTGGCAGTCTGTAAGGAATCTACTGTATTGTTAAAAAACATCGTTTTAGAAGCAGTTTGAATTAAGATATGTGGAGCAGTTTAATGCGTTCACACTGGCAACTACAAAGCAACACAGCATATCTGTCGCCGAGTTGCTGTTGAAGTGTTGATCAACATGCTCCTTGACGGACAAAATATAAAGCCTGGGGTTAAAAAGAACGTGGAACCGGCTGACTGAAATAATTAATTAGTTTACCCCCATTACAAGCAGGAATTGTGTGAAGAGAGAAGGGGAGAGGAATTGGTTAAAGAACACTTTCTGTGGCTTTTTTGCTGCAATTGAAGCCAGCTCAACTAATTGTAGCTTTTGAATTTCGAAGCAGCTACAAACATCGGGCATCGCTTTGTTATCTTCATGTCGCTGGCATCCATTGAAAATGAATGGCGGCCGGTGTGAGTATGCCGACTTCACTTACATTCTCCAGACGTCTCTTGTTGACGGCATCGCCACCCTTCCTGGTCTCCTCGCTGACCACAATGCACTGCAGCTCCGAGTCGACCACGGAGGCTCCGAAGGGGTCGTCGAGCGGCACTATCTCCACCTGCAGGGAGGGCCTGACGTCGTTGAGGAACTGCTGCAGCCTCTGGACCCGGAGCGAGTAGGGCTCTATCAACTCCTTCAACGCCTTCTCTGAGTCCAGGAAGGAGGAGGAGGAGGAAGAGGCAGTTAGAAGCATCAACTTTCTCTCGTTATCATGGTTACAGGTTTCAGTGAAGAAATGTACACTGTGAATACCCCGTTTAAAGCAAGTGTATTTGTCAATTATTTTAACTAGAAATATAGATTTCTATATTTTTCTGTAAATAGAACAATTGGATGTTCTCTCATATGTGATCCAACACTCTTACTGTGTGTGAGTCACCCCCATAACACAAGTGTGGTATAATGACAAGATAGGAGTTGGAAATTAGATTAGACATAATTTCCCTGTACGACAAGGTGCTGTGATGTGACCATCACCAGACATATACAATATGTACAATACAAATCACACCCGTGTGAACTGAGTGGTGTAAGGTCTTATATAGACTGATCAGCTGTGGTCTGACGTAATGTCTGACGTAATGAAATCACACCCGGGTGAACTGGGTGACCGTAGCAACCATGCTCATTTTTTGGTACGAACAGACAGACAGACAAACTAACAAAGCCAGTCGTAGGAGTGGGTTACACCACTCAAAAATGTAAAACAATGATAATTTCATTCATAATTTACATTTTCAGTTCATATTTTTGTTATTACTATGACACTTTACATCACATTGGACATACTGCAATAATACTGCTATATACATAATGTAATCCTAGACCAGATCAAATATTACTGCTGTCACTGGGTCACAAATCACAATGTTGTTACAGGCATTAACACAGTGAAAAATGGAAAACATTAACAGGCTTGGGGAGCAATGAACAGTCTAGGAAATAATTACCAAGTGTCCTCTTCCACTGTCCTAAGTTCGTGTCTAGTTTCTTGAGACACTGTTAGCGACTTAGCGCACACAATCTTCTAATACTAACACTGCACAACAGTCTATTCATCGGAAGCACAGACAATCGGCTGAGAATAAAGTGGATGTCCCGCCTCCCTCCTACAGTAGTTCCATCTTGCCTTTACAGGTCAATAAATCCTTATCCTAACTACTCCGAATCAAATTAGTCAAAGCCTTCTAGCTTGCCGCTAAGCAGAAATATATTTTAAAAATATTTAAAATATATATTTCCGCGATTAGAAATTACAAACAGATAACAGCTCCGGGCTCCCTGTGCAGGACTTTTAGGAGGCTGAAGTACAGACTCTCAGTAGCATTCTAAAGGTTGACTAGCTTGAACGACCATAACATGACTGTTATCAAACTGTCAGTCTCACAACCTTAAAAGCTCAACCCTAAACCACTGAAGAGACATAGGTCTATAATATGACACAGACCATAATAGTAGGGGTTTGAATCTGGTTTAGTACATCCACTGACCACTGCTGGCCATCTCTTCTGTCCACCTCCTCTTCCGTACAGTAAACACTCACTTTTAAGCATCTCCTGGTCACACACCCCGATGAGGAACCTTCTGTTGGCCAGCAGGCATGCCGTGTTGAGGAGCGTCTTGTGGGCTCCGTGCAGCCGGTCGAACGTCCCTCCCACCACCACGTCGCTGTAGTTCTCAAGGGGCTCTGCCTGCCCGCGGCGCTCCTGCGACGCGCCCTCCGTCTCCTGATCGACGCGCTCCACCCCTTCCTGCAGCTGCTCCTCCAACTGCGGGTGGAGGAGCACCGACGCCAGGCCGGGGCCGCACGTGTAACAATGGCCGGCGTACCTCTGCAGACACTGGGCCACCAGCGTTGACTGGCTCGGGTCCTGCACGGGGAAGTCCGTCAGCACCACCTCCGGGGGGTGAGAGAGGGCCTGCGGGTAGGCCTGTCACAATTATTACATAATCGTCTAATCGCAATTATTTGAGATAATCGCAATTATTTTACGTCTTAAACGTTTCCATGTTGAAAAATGTTCATACATTTTCCCAAAATATCTACAAGCTAACACCTCACGAAAGCTATTTACGACTTGTATACGTTATTTGACATATCTGCCCTGTGCAATTTTTGATTACGAAGTCTAAAAGGCAAACAAAAATTAAGTTTTTATTCCTAATTTCAACACCAAAAAAACCAAATCGTAATTATTTGAGTGAAAATCAATCGCCAACTTAAATGTGTAATCGTGACAGCCCTACCTGCGGGGTGGGGAAGGGGCAACCCTGGCCCGTCCCCATGCCCACGCCGGGACGCACGTTGGTCAGGAGCACGCGCACGTCCAGGTGCCCGCACACGTCGGCCGCGTTGCTGTAGAGGCGCGAGATCAGACTGGACAGGTCCACCACGGGGTTGATGAAGACGGGCCGAGGCGGACCCCCGGCACCCCCCAGGATGAGGCCGGGGTGCAGGTGCACATACAGGGTGCGCTCCACCACCTGGGCGGCGGAGCTCAGCACCGGAGCGATGCGCAGGGGCAGCGTGTGGAGGGGGGAGGTGAGCACCAGCAGCCCGGTGCTGAACATAGACATGGTGCGTCACGAATGTCGTACGGCTACTGTACGCGCGGCGCGGGCCTCGATCTCACTGTATCTCAAGAGAAGTCACTGTTAGAAGGGTGGAAAAAGAAAAAAAGGTTTGTGTAAAAAATATGTCCAAGCAAAGGTAATAAAGCCATCAGGCTGTCAACTTAGAAATAAGGCCAATATTATCCTTTGCTGGTTTCACTGGTTAACTACAGGTGCAGGCATTAAATTGTCAGATGGCAGTGGCACTGGACACGAATTGTTCCAAGTACCTACCCACACACAACATTGACATTGTTACACCCATAGATATGCTATGGTTACACCCACCCATGGCACCCAAGACTTCACCTCTTGTGGGTGTGTTCTGTCATCTGTGACATAATATTAAACTTGTTGCCATTGGCGAGAATAGGATGAAGTTAAAGTGTGGTCACTGCTGGTCTCACGCACAGTCGCACACGCAACCGAGCTACATGTAAGCTGTAAGCACTGCTATACTTATTTGTTATTTCTTTTTTTACATCAACACTAGGGTTTGCACTATGAACTAGTCTATACATAAAAGATGAAGGCTGTTTATTTATTATTATTACCTTCTAATAATACACGTGTCGTGTGTGTGTAACAACAAGTCATGTGGTCACTGGTCAGTCAGTGGTGATTGGACCATTACAGTTGTTGGACCGTTGGACGATGCCTATTATGAATCCTGATACGTCTGATTTATGCGTCATCGCACGACGGTGTCGCGCGCCCGAACACAGCAGATCTACAAGCTCACAACGCGTCGCGTCGGCGACGCGTTGTGAGCTTGTAGATCGGCTAAGTTCGCCGCCGTACGACGAAGCCACACAAACAACAAGGCTACTATATAATCTATCGAGGGTTTTAAATTAAAACAACGAAGGTACTACTAACTAGACTCACCCGAGTTGGAAAGAACGATGCCCTGCTGCCGTGGCAGGAGGAATGTCTGTGGAATGCTGAGCTCATCCACAGTGACAGACAGACAGTGAGTGAAGTGTTGACATTCAACAGAAAACACACCGCTGCTGCATGTCTGGTCAAGTCAACACAACAAGCCGCGGCGGGACGCCATCTTGGAGGCGGGGCGAGGGAGGCCGTGTCATGTTAAAGGGGTAGTTCAATTTATTTATTTTATTTTTTATTTTTTTGTCAGGACTCAGGACCCACAAATTAATCTGTATTTGGCCTCGGTCGGAGCCCCATTTGAAACGTTTTGTTACAGTAGTGACCACCAAATGCAAGATTTGTGTTAAAATGTTTAAAAAAACAAAAAATAATAAAAATCACACTCATGTGAACTTGAAGTGAGGGGCGCTCTTATCTTCATACATCATCATACATCTGTACATCACATTCCGTGCTCAGCCAATCAAATCATCACAAATGTCATTCCGGCCAATCACTTTTGGCGTCTTCACTTTTCTGCCCTCACTTTTTATCCTCAATATACTTTGCTCAGCCAATCAAATCATCGCCATGGGGTAATCAGCCAATCAAATAATCGTTTGTGTTCACATAAACATACAAAGCTGGGCATGGGAGGGGCCCTCAAAAACAAAATCAAGATTTATTTTACAGATGTTTATGTTATATGAACTAATTTTGCTGAGGACCCCCTGGTAGCCCCCCCCTCCTGGGGGTCCCCAGATGATACTTTGAGAACCACGGTTTTGAGGCTTTGGGTAGATCTGCATTCTGTTGTTGTTTGCAAGTATAGAGGGTATGCATGTGACATCATCATCATCATCATACCCGGATTATGGTTATGTGCGGGCCGGGAACACCTACTGAGTGGCTAAAAACTACTTCTCTGGCCTTGATAGCCCATACCTCCAAACAGAAAAGTCCTTTCCGATTGCATTAAAGATGTTAAACGACATTAATCTCACTTTGCCAAGTCACTTTGCCACTTTCCCATTCACTTTATGCATGCGCATGCATACCCTCTATTGTAACTAAGTAGTATTTAGGGAACATGCATACCCTCTATTGTAACTAAGTAGTATTTAGGGAACAGAATAGTTGCAATAGCAGATCTACAAGGTCACAGGATGGGCATGCTTTCCAACAGTCATAACTCAAATTATAGCATTATGGACATCTCAGTACAGCAAGACACTTTCACTTATTTAGAGTATGCAGTTGAACATCATCCATTGCTCGTCTTAAGTCATCCAGAAGAGTTGGTTTTCATATGCTCATTTTTTGTAGCACAATACTGTTCGGTTGTACTAGTATTTGGGACCTACAACACCATGTCCTATACTGCACTTCCAATCCAAGAGTTGTCCATTGGACAACTCTTCGTTGCTGTCAGGCAGTCAGGCAGAAACCTCTTATCTCCATATTTTAAACTTTTGTGTTTTTTTCATAAAAGTAGCAGATATACAAGCTTGAAACGTGCCGTTGTTTGAGCTTGTCGATATGCTACCTTTGCCACTATTGAATCCTGAAAAGTAAGTGTTTTGGACATATGAGGTTTCCACCCACCCACCGGGTCATACCAAAGACTGTAAAAATGGGACCCAGTGCCTCCCTGCTTGACATTCAGCATCAAGGGTTGGATTGGGGGTAAATCCCTGCGACATACTAGCGTCATGTCCAGGGGGTGTACTTGTACATCACGCTGCCTCACGCTACAGAAACAGGAGATAGGCTCCTGCCCTATGGGCGTCATGGCTCGGCAAGGCTACTTACTTACCCACCAAACAGGATATAATGCACTCATGCTCTTCAGGCGGTAGGCCTACTGATTGCAGGTGTTTTACTTACGTGACACAGGGTCACAGGGTCACAGGGTCTACATTTCCCATTGGGAGAGAACTAATCTTCCTCCAACCACTGCTAGTAGTCATAATTGTATTAACATACCATACAGATTGGTTAAAATGTTTTTTTTCTTTTTATTTATTTAATTAAAACAAGTTCACGATTGCAACTTGTATATGGTCCATCCTCAAAGCTATCTTTATGTAGCCTAATCTTTTATAGTATTACAAGTCAGAAGAACAAAAGGTATGCACATTAAATCTATGTTTATTTAACTCTGACAGTGTACAAGAGTGTAATTTGGTTCCATAAGTTAAATTAACAT
The DNA here is from genome assembly GCF_951216825.1 of Electrona antarctica. NCBI lineage: Eukaryota > Metazoa > Chordata > Actinopteri > Myctophiformes > Myctophidae > Electrona > Electrona antarctica. Next base: position 13,604,437 of record NC_136805.1, read on the forward strand.
TCAGGATTTGAGTGTGTAATGTAGGAACAATATTGTGTGAGCACAATTTCCCTTGCTGCTGTTGGTTGATTCAAATGTAAAGAACCAAAGTTTATTCTATGAGTATAAGAATAACCTCGTGTAAAATGTAGAACTCCCTCACTCACCCTGTCCCTCCACTCCAGCTCGGTAAATGGTCTGATCATTGTGATGTGGCTTTAGCCAAATGTCCATTATTTCATTATAGGCCTACTACCATTATACTGTTCCTTTAAAAGCCACTAATCTCCATGGCTGTTTACTCTTTATCTATCTACCCTCTGTCCTCTATACCTCTCCCTCCCTCCCTCTATCTGTCCATCTTTCTGACCCAAGGGAGAGGAACTGACTCCACCTGTGTGTGTGTGTGTGTGTGTGTGTGTGTGTGTGTGTGTGTGTGTGTGTGTGTGTGTGTGTGTGTGTGTGTGTGTGTGTGTGTGTGTGTGTGTGTGTGTGTGTGTGTGCGCGTGTGCGTGCGTGTGTGTGTGTGTGTGTGTGTGTGTGTGTGTGCGCGCGCACATGCACGCATCGCGATCGTGTGTCTCTCTGTCTTTGTTATCTCTGTCCCCATCCTTAATTAACTTTTGTTTGTGGTTAATTGACTTTTGTCCTGCATGATTTCCCAGTTCTTTCTATCTCTAATGCTACCCAAGTAAACAGAGTAGAACATGATGTGGCATTTTCATGAAGGAATATACGTTTTGTGACTGAAAGTATGGTATCTATACATCCACATTTAATTTGCTTTAGCCTATATTTAACACAAAAGTTGGTACTTTTATGGGTTTAAAATTGAACTTGAAACAGCCAGCAGGGGGCAGTAGAGGCTGCACTTGCTTCACAATACCACTCAAAAGTTTGAGCCTAGAAGCTGCAGTGCAGTTGTCTTCAACGTTTCTCAGGCCAAGAACCTTAGCTGAGAGGGAGATGAAGCAGCACTACATATTGTAAAGAATTGTGTTGTATCCCTGGGCCGTGGCTCAGCGGTCCAGGCACCTTGGCTGGTAATCCAGTCTGGCAGTGTGCCGCGGGTTCGACTCCCGATCCCGATGGCCTTTACTGCATGTCACCCCCCCATCTCTCTCCCCATTTCCTGTCAGCCTACTGTCTGTCCCTCCATAAAAAATATAAAATAAAGGCGAAAGCCACAAAAAAAAACATTTTAAGAATTGTGTTGTAGATTCAACTTTTTCATAGAGCTTGTTTGACCGCACTATCATCAGTGGTGTATACATATATATATATGAGACAAAAAAGGGACTCCTGCACATCCATAAAAGACCCGTGGGAGGTGCAAGTCTAGTTAGCAGGCATAGACATCAAAAAGAGAAAAACCTTCCAAGGTCAACTTATTTATTAGCAGTGCTAATAAATAAGTTGATGCAGTACGTTGTCCGTCTCTGCCCTGGAGTGTGCAGTCCCTTCCTTGGAAGGTTTTTCTCTTTTTGATATACAATATGGATGATGGATGAGACAGGATTTGGGGTAGTATTTGGGTAGTGTTTATTCATCTTATCACACACAGTCTTGAAAGCAGCGCGTGTTTAGGCTCTTTGGGTATGGCTTAAGTTTCCCGGCAGTGGTGATTAGTGGGGTGGGGGTGGAAGAGTGCAGAGAGCTCAGGGGGGATTTGGTCTCTGCCCGTCAATATCACTTTCATTATCTTTCATCTCTTTCAAGTCAAAGTGTCTGTCTGTGTATCTGTTTATATCAGGGACAGGGTCCTGCTTGGTTTTGCACGTGTGAATTCATGTGCAGTTTTGTAACGTTTTCGTATGTGTACTGTATTATGTGCATGTTGGTTGGTGGTTGGGTGGGTCGTGGTGGGTGGGTCATTTTGTCATTGAGTGTGTGAGTGTTTATTTGTTAGGATTTAGCCTTAATGGACAGCTAGTCTTCCCAAGGTCTACAGGTTTTCGTGTGTGTGTGTGTGTGTGTGTGTGTGTGTGTGTGTGTGTGTGTGTGTGTGTGTGTGTGTGTGTGTGTGTGTGTGTGTGTGTGTGTGTGTGTGTGTGTGTGTGTGTGTGTGTGCCATTTCTGTAGAGGTATTGAGATTGACAGAAAATAACAGGGTGGTCGTGTCCATTAGGTGCGTGTGCGTGTGTGCGTGTGTATGCATAGTGTAAGCATGCATGTTCATGTGTAAATGATTGTACGTGCGTGTGTGCATGTGTGGAGGCTTAAGCGTCATCCCCATGTTATTATCTGTGCAGTCCGATAGTTAGCCTGTTGATTGGTGTCCAGTGTCAACAGTGTGCAGGTGGCAGCTGAGCCACTCCAAAATAACTGAGACTGTCCGGCGTATAAATGTCCCCCATCATCCACACACGCTGACTGTCTACCGATAAAAGCTCAGAACCGCTCCACCCGTAGAGTAGAATCTGCTTGGTACGAGGACCAACGTGTTCCACAGGACAGAACAGAATAGAATATAGAATAGAGGCAGGTAGTAGGGATAAATATAGTTTGGTGGAACATAGAGGTCAGAAAGGTGAGTATTGTTTACGTTTTCCTATGATGTTATCTTGTCTTTATTGCGTGTTTTGTATTTCATTGTTGCTATTCTGCTATCCTCTTCTCTGACGCGATTAATGACTTATGACTTACTAAGCACAATTCAAGGAGTAAATCTACAAGTTCATAACACGTTGCCACTAGACACGTTGTAAACTTGTAGATCTGCACTTTTGAAAATGTTCACCGGCCGGAGTGGTATTAAATGTATTTTTTCTCTGATCCAGGGAGGTCAAATCAAGAGTAGACACAGGGGTCAGGCCGGAGGTCGCAACCCAGCGGGAGGAATGAGTGTCCTGGGGACAGCGGAGCTGGACTGCAGCGTCCTGGAGGAGGACTGGCAGACAGGACAGAGCTTCAGCGCCCACTGGCACAGCGCTAGCCTCGTGCCACAGAAACACCACAGGTTAGGACTCGCACGCTCGCACGCACGCACGCACGCACGCACGCACGCACGCACGCACGCACGCACGCACGCACGCACGCACGCATGTTGTGCAGTCAAAAATGTTGAAAAATAATGTGTACATTACTTACACCCTATATACTTCACTGTCTAGACCCAAGGGTCTACTCTATACCATTCCTCCCTCATATTTCTGCTCAAATTCCTTTGCCTAAAATAGCCAATGCGCTATTTTCGCCGAATGCTTGTCAGATTAGGGATGCAGCACAGATTGCAATCCCGTGGGCCGTGACTATTATAGTATTTGGGTGAGATGGGGTTGGTTAATACAGAGGCTAACTCTTGTCACTCTGTGCCTCCCCCAGGCCCACAGTCGTGGAGGTACAGTGTTCTGCTGGGAAGCAGGGTCTCTTCAGACAGTGGGAGGCCAGGAGACTCCTCCAGCGGTATCTCTCGGGGGCCATCAGCCAGGAGGGGCCCTTGAAAAGCAAAGCACGCAGACCCGGCGGTCCCGCCCAGCCTGCCTCCACCTCGGCAGCCCAGACCGGACCTAGGGGCCTGCAGCAGGCCTCCACACACATCCAGGAAGGAGTGCGGTGTGGGACGGTACCCAGGAGAGCTGTGGTGGGGGCAGCGGGGCCTGGCAGAGAGGCGAAAAGAAATGTGGAGCTCACAACCAAGAAAATACCAAGGACACTGGGTAGGGTGATAACCCTGGAAATACATAGAGGCTGAAGGGGAGGGTGAAAACATAAGAGAGAGATGCAAGAGGTTGAAAGTAGTCAAAAAGGACAGATAGATTAAGTAATAATGGTTTAAATGTGTCCGGCTGTCTAGTAGTTTGAGGTTCTAATTCTTAGTCTCGCTATTGTTTAGCTGTTGATTATAATCTTACCTGTACCTGTACTATAACTAACTGTCCAATGTTTCACTACTGCTGTTGCTGCTATTACACCTGAATTTATCTTAGAAAGTTTAATCACTACATTAATTTATGTTGTTGGTATAATGGCCACTTTGGCACATGTTCCTGGGAATTTGCACTTTCACACATGTGAGAATTAAACTCTATAGCAAAAGTGTGTGAATCTGATTTGACCTGGGAAATTTGTAGAAGACACAGCAGGACATGTAATACTTAAAAATGAGGATAATAGAAAACCATGTTATTGAGGGTTGAAAGTTAAATACATGTTTCCGTTCATTCATATGCATGTAGTAATGTATTGTAATGGCTTGAGCCAGACCACTATACTGTATAAGCTAAACCCTGTGTTTCACTTTGATATCAGCATACTTGGATATTGTACGTGAAAAATGTTAGCCCTGATGAATGGACTCTCCAATCCCTCCAAATAAAACTTAAAGATGGAGTGCCACAATTTTTCTTCCAGTTTTGCATGTGTCTATGAGGTGACAGTACTTCATTAGACACCCTGGAGTCGTTTTTATGTGCAATGGTGTATTAACTTTGTATTTAAGGTTTCTTCCTGGAGCCGGCTGAACCCTTGACAGTCAAACGGGCCAATGAAATAAACAGTAATATAGTGACACCCACTATCAGCCCCTCCCCCTTTATCATACAACTACAGCTGTGGGTGCGGCCTCAGTTCAGGTGGATCACCACCCATCACCACCCACCAGGCAAACCAGGCATACTTAATGAACTGGTGGGCGACGGGCGTGCCCACATAAAAACAACATTTTAACAAATACTGTACACTTTTTTGAAAAAACGATACCTCCTTATATAACAATAAGACATGTTTTAACATCATGTTTTAGGGTGGAAAAAAATCACGGCACTCCATCTTTAAAGTTTTAATAGCTTTATAAAGCTTGGGCGTGTATTTCCATTGTGGTCCTTTGAATGCGAATTGTACTTTAAACCTGGAGGTTTAGGCTGTAAATAATGAATAAAGACATGTGAAGTAAACCTTTTGCTCTTCAGCGACATGTGGCCGATTACTCCTTCTGGTGCTTAATGACAGCCACAGAACAGTACATAACTACTCCTTCTGGTGCTAATGACAGCCACAGAACAGTAGCCTACATAACTACTCCTTCTGGTGCTTAATGACAGCCACAGAACAGTACATAACTACTCCTTCTGGTGCTAATGACAGCCACAGAACAGTAGCCTACATAACTACTCCTTCTGGTGCTTAATGACAGCCACAGAACAGTACATAACTACTCCTTCTGGTGCTAATGACAGCCACAGAACAGTAGCCTACATAACTACTCCTTCTGGTGCTTAATGACAGCCACAGAACAGTACATAACTACTCCTTCTGGTGCTAATGACAGCCACAGAACAGTAGCCTACATAACTACTCCTTCTGGTGCTTAATGACAGCCACAGAACAGTACATAACTACTCCTTCTGGTGCTAATGACAGCCACAGAACAGTAGCCTACATAACTACTCCTTCTGGTGCTTAATGACAGCCACAGAACAGTACATAACTAGAAAAAGTGCCCTTCCGGGCACAGGTCTCCACCAGGGGGAGAGGTTTTTGTTCATTGTGTTGAGGAAATGCAGATCCAGATCACTCATAGCATCTCTGAGGATAGCATTCTGGATGAGCAGGACATGTGCAGCATTTTGTACAAAACGGGCCACTCCTGAAAACTTTGGAATCTTAGCCAATCAGTGTAGAATCTGAGAAATCCAACAGACTCGTCTTGATCACATGACTACAGAGATCATGTGTACCGATTTGCGTGAGATTTGGATGAAATCTGTGCGACTAACATAAACAATGTGTTTTCCAGAAATCGGCACTATAACCGGCAGATGTGGAGGGATGCAGGGAAAATGTTTTTCCATGGCCTCTAGGGAGTGCGCATACATAAGTTGTATACAGATCGATGCAGTTATAGGTAAAAACAGGAATTGCCCTGTTATAGCGCCACCATGAGGCTGATTTGGAAGGAAATGAGTGGCATGTCATCCTCGGCCTAGTGGAAATGTGCGTGCATAATTTCATGGAAATTGCACACTGCGTTTGTGATTTGTGGCATTTTGTTCGAAACGGAAGCCAATCTTAGCCAATCAGGATGGAAGATGGGAAATGGTGCAGATCCGTGTTGATCACATGACTATGGAGATAGTGTATACCGAATTGTGTGATGTATGGATAAAATGTGTACGAGTAATGTACAGAAATGTGTTTTGCCTAAATCGGCCTCATGGTGGCGCTATAACAGGTCGTTGAGGAATATTTGGGGCAGAGGTTCGTCGTTGGCATCCAGGGAGTGTGTGTGCAAAGTTTGGCATGGATCGGGCCAACGGTGCCGGAGATTAGCTGGTAACGGACGGACGGAAGGAAGGAAGGACGGACGGACACACACACGGACGGAGTGCAAAACATACTCTCTCCCCATGCCTTCGGCCTGGTGGAGACAATTACAAATCCTTTAGTGACATTGGCAAAATACATCTGTCCTTCATCCAGCTTGCACAGTCCAGCTAGCAATCATCAACGTGATCCCCAAATATCCTACTGTCAACATTATCTTGTACCACTATTCCATGTCAGGCCTCTAAAATACCTCATCTCCATTGGGCATGGTGATGTTTTGGCAGTGGTGGAAAGTACTTTATTTGAGTATGTCCATTTAATACTTAATTATATATAAATATTTGTTTTGACCTTGTAGATCTGCTATTTTAGAAGAAGTTTGACAAATGTGAGTACTTTGATGCCAATACCTTTGTACTTTTACTCAAGTGAAATTTTGATGAAGACTTTTACTTTTAACAGAGCATTTCTACATTGTCACATTGCTACTTTTACTTAAGTAAAACCAATCTGAGTATGTGAAAAGGAGGTCACTATGTGTTTGTGATGGGATACTGGGTCAGACGCCAGGAATGAGAGAGGTGTTAAGAGAGCCATCTCAGGAAAAACACTTTGGATTCCAACACAGAGGACCTCTGCATCCATGGACAGCTGCTTTTCATTTCATTCATGTGATCAGAAAATGACAACAAACTTTGTTTGTCAACCAGAGTATGGACAATGGCTAGCACAGCCATAATTTCAATAACCACCAATTGAGCAGCTGAGTTGTTATCTGGATAGAAAAATGCCATGCAAAACTGACACACCAAACAAAAGCCAAAACCTGATCTCATTATATTTTGTCTGAAAGGCAGACACAATATTACTTTTCTAAGTGCATACACCACAACCTGCCACTCCTATTTTGGGCATGTTAGGCTATTATATTAGAAATTGTCAAATATAATGAAAGTAGTTGATCTGCAAGCTCACAGCATATCGTGACACTGTGAACTTGTAGAATGGTTATTTTCACACTACATCACAAGCTGAAGTATACATTTCCGGGTAGCTTAGTCAGTAGAGCCTTTGGACCACAAGGTCATGGGTTCGATCTCGGGCACCGCCAACTCAGCGTATGATTATAAGGCTTGGATTGAGTGTGGCAAGTTGTGCGGTAAGTACTGGGAGCTGATGGTAGGGTTTACCGCATAATGCGCATTGTAACGGAGACAGACTCATACGTGTTACAGGCTGATACCGACAATAAGCCACTCCCAACCTACATATTTAAGCCAGGGGTTAATCACTATATAATTCAATTGTCAAGGCATGTTGCAACAACTGTTACAAATGTATAAACTTAAAGGCAGTTACTAGTAATATATATTACTGTAATATTATTACTTTTCCCAGTAACGAGTAAAGTAAGGTATTACTCTGACAAAACAGTAATATTATACCTTTACTTTGTAAAATTAACACCTATTACATATTGCTTTTTTAAGTTGGCATGAAAGCATTTTCATTTAAAAGGTCGAGAGAGATGCTGCTTTATTTTATAACCTTTTTGGGTGATTTGTGACTCTTCTTAATATTATTATTCAAAACAATTGGATACTACGGAGCCCCTGAATGGCCATGCATTCAAAATATATTTTATCTTGTACGTACAAGATAATATCTCGTCCGTACAAGATATTATCTCGTACGTATACAAGATATTATCTTGTATGTACGAGATATTATCTTGTCCGTACAAGATAATAATTATCTCGTACGTACAAGATAATATCTCGTACGTACAAGATAATATCTCGTACGTACAAGATATTATCTTGTACGGACAAGATATTATCTTGTACGTACAAGTTATATCTTGTACGTACAAGTTAATATATTGTACGGACAAGATATTATCTTGTACGTACAAGTTATATCTTGTACGTACGAGATAATATCTTGTACGTACGAGATAAAATATATTTTGAATGCATGGCCATTCAGGGGCTCCGTAGGATTCAGTTCTAAAAGAAGCTGACTAAACAGATTGTGTTGTTGTACATCCCTTTTTTGCGGGCGTGGGGGGCGCAAAAGTAATATAATATAATATGTAATATATTAGTCTTGATTCCAAGTAATAAGTAATGTAATATTATTACTTTTTCTAAGGAGTAATAAGTAATAAGTAACATATTACTCTCCTAAGTAATATTGCCCAACACTGCTTAAAGGTGACATTGTGCAAGTTCAATCTTCCTTTTCTGATTTGGGTGGCCCACATGCAATACTATCGCAGCCCAGTGGGCCATGATGACACACTGGTTGGGAATTGCAACCTATTTTTGGCCAACCCCCTCAACTACAAAATGGCCACCAGATAATGGACACTGGCAAATCTTGTCTGTTGTTTTGAGCGCAAAGGGCCTCTTCTAATGATGGGGGAGATAGCAAGGCCCCTAGAGAGGTGAAGCCGCCAATCTGAATGTGGTCATCCATTAGTGCCCTGTACTGCTATAGAAAAGCATCAGCGCTCCGGGGCAGGGACAGGAGACAGGAGGACAAATGCTATCGGGGGCAACGCAGGCCTCAAAAAGAGGATCGCTATCTCTGCCAATAAGGCTATCAGACTAGCCCAAAGCAAAGGCACGCACACACACACGCGCACAAGCACGCACGCACGCACGCACGCACGCACGCACGCACGCACGCACGCACGCACGCACACACACACACACACACACACACACACACACACACACACACACACACACACACACACACACACACAGAGTATATAATCCAAAGGCAAAGGGGAACTGACTTGTATACCTGCAAAGTGCAGCTGTCAGAGGAGGGGTGAGGAGAGAGAGATTCGAAAGCGATGGAGGATGATGGAAAAATGAATGGAATGGAGAGAATGGCAGCCTGCTACCAGGGATTTGACCCTGTGGCATATCTGCAGTACAACTACACCCCACCACGCGCTGACTTTGAGCGGCAGGACAGCATCGTACCCTGGAAACTGGGATGTCTCCACAGAGCTTTCACTGAAGGTGGGGGAAGGTTATTTACTAAGGGTGACTTATTTGAGTGTGTTCATAGATGTTCTGTTCTAAGTGCTTGAAATGTTTTTGAAGTATATTGTTTGGGGATTTGTATAGCTCAGTATTAAAAAAGAACAGTTAGAGCCATGAATAATCACGTTGCATTATACAGTGCGTGGCAATTAGCAAATCCTTTCACGCTGTAGCCCGTTCTTTCTCTGTGAATGTGACTCAAGACTACTCTGTGTAAGTGTGACTTTTCCTCCCTCTAGACATAATTCAGTTGTCTGCCGTCACAGGAACTTCATGATATTCCTGTTTCTATTTTATGCCCCAAATATCTTGTGTTACCATTTGGTTTAGGTACCTCTCAATGTTGATACAAAAAAAATAACAAAGCAGATAATAAGATGAGAATGAGATCAAATAAAATAAGACAACAAATGGGAAACATGTTCATGTCAGCCGCCGAAAGTAGACAGAACAGTACAGTACCTGTATAATAAAGTTGTTCTCCGTATCTTGACTAGGTGACATCAGCGGTGAGGTGTTGGTAGACGTGGGCTCGGGTCCCACGCTGTACCAGGTGCTGAGCGGCTGTGAGGTGTTCAGCAAGGTACTCCTCACAGACTACCTGGAGGTCAACCGGCGGGAGCTGAAACGCTGGCTCCAGGACCAGGAGGGATGCGGCCTGGACTGGACCCCCTACCTGCAACACGTCTGCAAGCTGGAGGGACGCAGGTAGGACCAGACTCTATCCTGCATTTTACAAAAGTAAAATACATTCAAACTAAAAAAACAACTCCACTGTTTTCAGTCTTCATAGAGATATTACCACAATCCCTCATTTTTTTAAAGCAAGAAAACAATAGATGCCTTTAATGATTTGACCTGCATGAGTTGACTGTTAAAACACATTGATTCATTATATTGTGAAATGAGAGCTCAGCTCACACAGTACCAGTTATACACACACACACACACACACACACACACACACACACACACACACACACACACACACACACACACACACACACACACACACACACACACACACACACACACACACACACACACACACACACACACACACACACACACACACACACACACACAGTACCAGTTATTCAGTATAATCATGGGCCTGGCCTTCAGAGTCAGCAACTGTGGTTGATTAACTCAGGGGATTCCCAGCTTTTCCATGACAAGGACCCCCAAATAGAGTGGGGGGCGACACAGAGTGAGACGATCCACAAGCTCACAATGCACCATGAATCATGATGCATTCATTGCATTGTGAGCAGTGAGCGCAATAAAGACAGTTGACATCCCCAATAGGACATGATGTATTCCGCCCCTCATTTTCCTTGAATTGACCCCACTTTAATAAAACTATTGTCACCATATAGAACAATTATAGACACCTCATTTTAATTGCTACATGTTTGCTTATTTAATCAGGAATGATACAGTGCATTCCTGTGGCACTTTAGCATGGGATGACACTGTAAATTTGACGTGGGTGTCGTGACCTTTGTATAGTTACCTTTGATGTTGATGATGTCACTGTTATTAGATCCTCAGCATGGGCAGAGAAAGCAGCCAGGCTGCGTCTGGTGGTCTCCGACGTCCTCCCCATCGACGTGCACCGCCCTCGGCCGATGGCCCCCGACGCCCTCCCCTCGGCCGGCGCAGACTGCCTGGTGTCCTGCTTCTGCCTGGAGAGTGTCAGCCCAGACCTGGCTGCCTTCACCAGAGCCCTGGGACACATCCGGGGCCTCCTGCGACCCGGGGGACACCTGCTGCTCATCGGGGCCCTGGGGGAGAGCTACTACCTCGGGGGGCCTGGGGTGAGGATCCCTGTGGTGCCCCTGGAGGAGTCCCAGGTGTGCAGCAGTCTGAAGGAGAGCGGCTATACACTGATAAGGATGGAAGTGTACACGCTGCCACAGGACATGAGAGTGGGGGTGGATGATGTGACCGGAGTGTTCTTTGTAAAAGCAAGGAAGGAGTAGATTGTTCGCTTGTTTTGTGATTCCTCATGTAATCCTTCATTTATATATGAACGTTGATTGCTTTTCCTGCGTTACACTAGTGGTAGTAGTATTAATTTGTTTTATTTCATTAACCCAATGTGACTAAAAGTAGGCTATCTTTTTGCATGATGAATAAATGTTCGCTGTACTGAATGCCAAGTCAGTGAAGATACTGACATCTGCTGTTCACATGCAGTTACTACAAAATGTGGCATAATTTACCAGCTGGATGAATGAATCCACATCTCAATAAAATATAGCTTGAAAGTTGAAGCTGAGTTTGATTACATTAGTTAGGACTTCTAAACTACTAAATTGTTGAACGAGGCAACAAAGCAGCATTGGCTGTGAGAGGTTAGATTAATTCTATTTGTGCACTTGTGTAATGTTGTCCCCCCCACTGTATTTCTATGTTTTGTGTGTGGCTGCAGCAGGGGGGAAAGCCCAAGATAAATCCCCCTTGTGGACAATAAGGTGTACCTTGACCTTTGACTTCAATTCAGTACTAGGCTACTGACTGCACTGCAATTAAGCATTCTGATAGTTGACATTAGGCTATATTACAATCATGTAATTAAATTCATATCATGGCAATTACTCAGCCTTTCTTAAATGATATATTTTAGTACACCATCAAGCTGTCCTAACGATACCTGTCAATGTCAGATCAGACAAGTGTTTAAATGTTGTGGTGTGTCATGGTGATGTCATTAATCAGACTAGTTGGACGTCAGAGCATCAGCTCATTTGAGCTGTATGTGGTGTACTGTGCCATTCTAAATAATTGTATTACATTACATTTTATTCTTAGTGTTATCAATAAATAGCAAGGCTTTTGCACACCTACAGTGACAGGTGCATACGAGAAGGACAGACATACTGAAAATATACCATAAAGATTAGCCTGATGAAGGTCATATAGGCCGAAACTTTGCTGTTTCCCTAATAAACTATTTCACTGCATTTAAAGTCAGTGTGTGCGGGAGTCCCTTCTTTTTTCATTCTTAGTGTTATCAAAACTGTTGAGGAAGCTCCAAGGAATTTCCACTGCTTCCAAATCATTGTCACACTTGTACTGTAAGTGTGACAATAAAAATAACATTTGAACTATGAATAACTAAAAATATATACAATTGGTCGGGAAATACAATTAATTCCTACAAGCGTATGTGTTGCTATGACAATCCATGTCACAGTCACTACAAAGTAAAGACATTCTACATACATTTACATATCTCCACCTGACCTATTGTATGTGTTCAAATAACTATCTCATATTTACATTCAGAAATTGACATTCAGTCTTTTCTAGAATGTAGAGGTATGTCCTGGCTTCAAGTATGCCAAGTTTTAGAACTTCAGAACTTCCATTACATGCCTCAACCCCCAGATGGACAGGCTTTGTTTTTAGTTTGGGGTGTATAACTTTATATATCAATTTCAGTACTTTTTAATACAAGAATCCATTTCATGTGTGGGTGGCCTTAGAGATGAGGAAACGCTATGTTGTGTTTGGTCCCAAGCCCGGTAGGGGTATCTCAAAAACTAAAGCACTTTCTGACTGTTTGTCACAAGTTAGGTACGTACGTATATAGAAAGAAATGATGGATATAAAAACATTTATATAATATATAAATGTTTGTATTATTGTTTTGTTATGTAAACACAGGTCAAAGTTACATACTGTGGCTTTAGGATGACAAAACGAATACAATGAACCAATGTTTCTTTAATGGGGACATTATTTTAGCTATTCTGTCCATGTCAGAATAAACAAACATTGTACCAAGAAGATAGCCCATCTACTGCAACACGTGGGATTGTAGATTCTATTTTCTGCAAAGAGATTCGGTTGCAGAGATAAAAAAGAGGGGACCATGTACTACAGACCCCAATAAAGAACATATAGGATTATGTAAGAAGTGATTAGATAACAGCAGAAGACAATACTCTCTATGATATGTAATTGTAATGAGCAGCAACGGGCATGTGCTATATTTGTGCTATATACCTTTTATAGCTCTTATCAGAGCTGTAAGACCAGAAGAATCCCTCGGGGCTCTATACTAGTGTAGTTACTTATTTCTGTTATTGCGGGGAAGGCTTTTGCTGAAAATAGCAGGTGTGCTATTTTCCAGGGTGGGGTTTTTTCATATCCAGTTTTCATTTGGTTACCTTTAAATATTGGAATTTACAACTCCAAGACTCTCGTTTGATATCTCAAACTTTTACACATCACTGACGGAATCACTGACACCAGTTTCCAATGGAATTTATCCCTGAAAAACACGAGGATGGCGAGGTGAATACATTGAAAACATGAGGATGGCGAGGTGAATACATTGAAAACATGAGGATGGCGAGGTGAATACATTGAAAACATGAGGATGGCGAGGTGAATACATTGAAAACATGAGGATGGCGAGGTGAATACATTGAAAACATGAGGATGGCGAGGTGAATACATTGAAAACATGAGGATGGCGAGGTGAATACATTGAAAACATGAGGATGGCGAGGTGAATACATTGAAAACATGAGGATGGCGAGGTGAATACATTGAAAACATGAGGATGGCGAGGTGAATACATTGAAAACATGAGGATGGCGACGTGAATACATTGCAAGTATATTCTTTTATTTTTAGTTTGTGCCAGGGTCACCCGCAAGAGAAGATTTGTGTTAAAAGCTTTTCAAGATTTCTCAAACTTAGATAAAGCAGATCTACAAGCTCACAACGCGTTTTGAATTGTTGAAGTATAAAATAGGATTAAAGTGGAGTCCAACTTTGGATCCCACTTTGAAAACCAATGGATTAACACAAATAACCCTGGCTAAACTGCTTGTTAAACTTGTTTACGGACAATCTTTTCAACAGATGGCGTCCAACAAGATGATGGAAGGGTATGGAGGCCCCAGTTGTGACTCCCACTAAGCAAGATGGTGATGCTGAAGTGGTGACAAGAGCACAGGAGGGTCGTGTAGATGTGGTCTTTCTTCCCTGGCTGGCACTGTGAGCCAGGTCAGCTGCTGTCAATTAGTCCCTGAGATCCTCAAATGTGTCCCGTCCCCTACCAGAGGCGGCAGATGCCCATGACCTACAGTTGGGTGCCACCGATATTGTCCCTTATCATTTGACCCATTTAGGCCTGACCTCAAAATTTTAAAAAATCCTTCTAAATCCTCCAGTTTTCTGAAATAAATATTTTCACGATTTTTCAAAAATAGCAGACCTACAAGCTCGTAGCGCGCCACTCGGTGGCGCGCTATGAGCTTGTAGATCTGCTATTTTTCAATAGCTAAATTATAACAATGTTTAAAACACCAAAAGGGGTTCCCGCCCAAAATGGGTTAACTGTCCTTTTGCGCAGATCACGCAAACCTCAGCAAAAAGAAAACGACAATATCGATGGCCTCCAACTGTATGACCAGCTGCCGTGTTCTCACAGATGTCAAGCTTCAAAGCAGGTGAATTCAGTTACAGTTAATAGTCAATTAGGTGCTTAGTAACTTCTGCCATTGCACAATCCAGCATGAATCAAGACAATTTCCACATTCACTTCAGTCAAAAAACTTTTGAGTCAAATTGACTTTTTCAATCAATGAAATCAATTACAGTAGTTGAATTAACTGTTGAAACTTGCAACCCTACGAAGTCTTATGTGGTAACCTTTGTTTTTAACTGACCTGAAATGTGTTTTCTCTTCCCTGTAGAACAAAGGCAGCTAGAGAGCAGTGCAGTCAGCAGACCTGGGCTGGAGGAAGAGTGAGCAAAGCCTGCAGGAGCTGGACATGTTGCTGGGGCAGCTTGAAGAGCTGTTTCCCCCTCAGCCTGGTGCTTGGTGTACTGCTGCTATGTGGCTCTCTTGTCCTGCCCAACGAGCCGTATGAGATCAACATGGAAGCCCTGATATTGTCTCGTGGAGTTCAGAGCCTGCAGGTGTCATTGTGCTTAAGGCAACTTGTTCGCACAATCCTTGCCACCGATCTTTTGTCCGATACCATGCCTGATGTCCACCACAGTCTTGATTCTGGCTCACAGGGAATGGGGTGTTGGCTATGGGGTTACATTTGTTTCTTTATTTCAAACATTCAAAAGATAATTTTGAATGCAAACTTATTAAAACAGCAAGCAAATTTTTTTTTCAAACAAAATAAAATATATGAATCAATCTGTCTCGTATACTTCCTCACAAACCATGTCATCTTCCTCGCATACATCTCCTCTTCCTAATATCATCTCCTCTTCTGTATACTCATACTCATTTTTCCTCCTTTACAATCTTCTCTTCTCTTCCTACCATTTCCTCTCATCATCACACCTCGTCTGGAATGAAGTACACCTCGACTTTTAGGAAGAGGTCTGGCTATGACTATGACTATGACTATGACTATGACGCACGCACGCACGCACACGCACACGCACACACGCACACACACACACACACACACACACACACACACACACACACACACACACACACACACACACACACACGCACACACACACACACACACACACCACTGAAGTGGATGATTCATTGACAAACTGCAGACCTTATTAGTAACTTGATAATGATATTTAGGAACAGGTCTGGCTATGAGACAGCCAGGAGGTAGAGCAGGTCGTCCAATGATCCCTGGGTCGGCACTTTGAGTCCCGGCTCCTCCTGTCCACATGTCGAAGTGTCCTGACCTTGGACAAGTCACTGAATATAGTTCTGAACTTCTGACTGTAGTCCAGTCCACTGAACTTAACAGGACAGCCGCCATTGTTGTTTATGTTTCAGGATGAAGTTGCCATGAGGCTGTCACTCAAACTCGCAGTGGCCAATGGAGAGGCGTCTAACATTTTTCAGCGTAGCCTTCCGACCCTTTACCCATGACCCCTTACAGAAAAAAAAATCAAACAAAAGAAAATTCAAACAAACAAAAAGAAATTCAAACAAAAATAATTAAAAAAAAAAAAAGAAAAAATCAAACAAAAAATAATAATTCAAACAAACAAAAAAAACATTCAAACTAACAAAAATAATTCAAACAAAAAGAAATAAAAACAAAACAAAAAAACAACTTCAAACTCAAAACTAGAAAACAAACTACAAAAACATCCAAATCAAACTACAACCAAACACATAAGTGTTTGGTTGTAGTTTTAAATGTTTTGTTTAAAAATATATTTTTTGCGTGCAATTATACGTTTTTTAATTACAAATGTTTTTTTTGATCTGTTCATATATTTTATTTTGTTTGAAAAAAACATTTTGCTTGCAGTTTTAATAAGTTTGCATTCAAAATTATCTTTTGAATGTTTGAAATAAAGAAACAAATGTAACGCCATAGTAGGCTGGTTCCGCCCTAAACTAGACAAATACATCATTTTGGGAGTCCTTGACATGAAAAAGGGGATTTAGAAGACATTTTTAGAATTGTCCTCAGGTATTTATGGATTAAAGTGCCAACCCGGGTAAAAGGCAAGGTTATTGTCCAACCTCCAGACTGTCCAACCTCCAGACTGCCCCCATCAATGATGGGGGCAGTCTGGAGGGCAGCTCGATCATTTTCCTGTCAAAAATCCTTTCAACAAAATATATCCAACACTTGTGACAGATGCATCATCTCCAAGGGAACTTTGGGCCACACTTTCTGCTCTTGCCCAAAGGATTGTTTTATTCTGGAAAAACATTGTTTCTTGCAGAGTGTATACCGTTTTCATATCGAACCTGATGCACTAACTGCCTTGTTTGGTTGCTCTGTCTGAAGCTTCTCTCGCTCTGCCATACTCTTATGCTTGGTGCACTTGTAGCAAGAGAATTATTTTATGTCAGAGTGTAAGACTTCTATTGTTCCATATTTCACTAGATGGCGTAATGAGTTTGTATCACTGATATATAATCCTTTCAACATTTTCTCCTTTCAATTTTCAATTCTCAATCAAATGTACAGTCGTGAATCAGTCTATTTGTAATTGATTCCTTATGTATATGAGCATGTACTGTATGTAGTTTAAAAAACGTTATATATTTTTCTGTTTCATTAACCCATTCAGGCCTGAGGTCGAAATTTAAAAAAAAAAGTTTTCGAAATCATGACAATTTTCGGAAAGATTTGAGGCACATTTTAACGATTTTTCAATAGCTAAATTATAACATAATGTTTGGCATCATAGTGAATTTATTCACATTAATATCTCAACATAATTAATGTAAGGTAATGTAATGTATAAGCAATTGTATATTGTATAAGCAATCCCTGTGCTGTGACGTTAGAAGTATAGTGCAAGTATTAGGGTGCTAAGGTGGAAGAAAATTGACAAGGTGACTAATCGTGTGCCCCTATTTGGAATGATCGAAATTAAATGTTCTAATGGGAACCATAGCTGAATACCAGCACTCACGTAGTCTCCTGGAAGGATTAAGGTTTTATTTTGTTTCCCCCCAGCAGCAAACAACAGTAAGGACGTTTCGGCCCGAGAGCCTTCTTCAGCGTAAATCTAGAGAACACTGTGCAAAATAAAGCTTTAATCCTCCCAGGAGACTACGTGAGTGCTGGTATTCTTTTCTATAGACTGTATGTTCCAGAACCGTGCACCCGTGACATTATGACGTGGAAATACTCAACCGAGTGCTTGCTTTTGCTTTCTTCTTCAAGTAACCATAGCTGAATGGCAGTCTTTGTCAAAACCCTTGAAACATTGCAAAAAATAGCATATCTAGGAGCTCACAATGCGTCTGTGAACAGTGAAAACACCTAAATACATTGTTTCTGTAGGTAAATGACACCACCAAACTAGTCCGGTGACTGATAACTGATAAGGTGTTATAGAAAGAAATAAAATTAAGTAAAGTAAGTAGACTTGCCGAGCCATGAGGCCCATAGTTTCTGTAGCGTGAGGCAGCTTGATGTACAAGTACACCCCCTGGACATGACGCTAGTATGTCGCAGGGACCCCCAATCCAACCCTTGATGCTGAGTGTCAAGCAGGGAGGCACTGGGTCCCATTTTTAGAGTCTTTGGTATGACCCGGCCGGGGATCGAACCCCGACCTCCCAGTCTCAGGGCGGACACTCTAACCACTAGGCCACTGAGCTGGTCATATAGAAAGAAACGATGGGTATAAAACCATTTATATATTGTTTTGTTATGTAAACACAGGTCAAAGTACAGACCCCTGGGGAACCGCTGTCAACAAAGTACTTAGGATTTAAGTGATTAGATAATGGCTGAAGACAATTACTCTCCAAGATATGTAATATCCTGTAATGAGCAGCAGAGGGCCCACACGTGCTATATTTGTGTATAAAAGGTATATAACCTTGTATAGCTCTTTATATCAGAGGTGTATTTTGACCTGAGATCAGATTCTAAAAATGTCTTCTACATCCTGACAGTTTTCTGAAAAAGCTGTTTCTATGTCAGTCGTTCTTCGATTTTTCAAAAATAGCAGACCTACAAGCTCGTAGCGTGCCACTGCTTGTAGATCTGCTATTTTTCAATAGCTAAAGCATAACATAATGCTAACACCAAAATGGGTTCCCGCCCAAAAATGGGTTAACAACTTAAACCACATATAGTTTACCGGAATCCATCGGGGCTCTATACTAGTCTAGTTACTTATTTCTGTTATTGCGGGGAATGCTTTTGCTGAAAATAGCAGACCGACAAGCTCACGTCGCAGGTGTGCTATTTTTTCAGGGTGGGGTTTAAGTGGTTAATGATTGTACTCAATGTACTGTAGGTCAGTCATATCCAGTTTTCATTCGGTTTTATATTGGGAATTTAAAACTCCAATACACTCCCATGTTTGATTTCTCAAATTTCTAAAATGTCGCTTTTCATTTTACAAAACGCATTCATGGTGATTTCAAATGTTTCATCATTGTTTTTGATGATTTGAACATGGTGGACCCTATTGGAAACAAGTGTAATGCTTAATTGGGTCGTCCACTCACAGTTAACAGCCTTTGTATTGAGTTTGTGCTTGAAATGTACTGTAATTCTGCAAACTGTTAATACATTTTTCAATCAATCAATCAATGTTGATAGGCCTACATCACACTTGTTAAGGAAAGGGGGGGGGGATGCTAACCCCTTCCATGGTAACTCTTTGTATTGTGGCTCACAACGCAATTTGAAAATCTTGTGATTATTTAATGACATTCTTCTTCTCAGAGCACAGACTGCACTTGTTCATAACCGAGATAACTCACAGTACTCAACACATTGTTCTGTGTGATGGAGTTGGCTCTTCAGTGTGATGTGGGCTTTATTTGAAACACAGGGTGGGTGAAGTGCATAGATTAATAATTTGTCACCACTGGAACATCTTCAGCTTGAAAGGTAATGGTTGGATGATTAGTGTCTGTCAGTCTGCAATGTTTGCACACCTAACACAATCTACAGCAGTCGCTGGGTGAAATAAAATCAATATTGTGTATGGAGTGAGACTCACCGCACACACGGTCTTCTCGTAAAACAGTTATTGCCGATGTTTCGGTCACCTGATCTTCATCAGAGCTATGATTCGGTGTGCAGAAGCTTCACCCCACACAATACTGAAAAAATTGCCCATACACTATTTCAGGGTGTTATGAGAGGCTGAAAAAGAAAAACAAACTTAAAACTCCAAAAGTCAAGGCATTCCTTTAATGCATCTGATGATCGTTTTTTGTTTTTTTTCTGATAAGAATTGATCCAGGATTGCTGTGATAAGTACAGTGGCTGTGGCAAATTCTGCACACTACAGTGCAATAAAAAGGCAAATGAAAACAGTGTGGACATTACGGTGACAACAATATTATCTAGTGACGGAGTCTAACCAGAGTCCTTGGTAGACAGAGTTTGGCCAGTGCTTGATGTAGTTGTGCCTACTGTAGTTACAATGCTGGTGTCACAAAATAAAACATTTTCTTTTGAAATCTGGGCATTACCAATATCTATGGAGGTTGGAGTTCATCCGCATCCCGGGGGCCAGAAGATGGTTTTGGAGATTTAAATGCTACAAGCATGATTACTACTTCATTATAATTTTGATTTTATTCATTATCTTTATTTACTTCATACATTGTCTGCAAGTTAGACAGCCAGTCTAGGGCATTGGCTTTAACCACTGACTTACAAGACAAACATTTCCAAACTCTGTCTATCTCAGACACTAGCAATGTTTACATTGTGCGGCAGTCAATAGTGATGTATAATGCAATAAGTTACTAGTTGACATTTTCAATTTCCGACCCTTGATTGGTGGCTATATCGCCATATACTGTATTTTTACACATTAGCATATATTTTGAACTGTACTGTACATTATTTGTTTGACACAATTTCCCCAGCTTTTGATGTCTCACACACACACACACACACACACACACACACACCGAGATGCACGTGCGTGCGCATACTGTTGTGTTGGAGACAATGAACATGTAACCTCTCCGTCGATAGCATTTTTTTTTAGTCCGGCATCTGAAAACATTTAAAATACATATTGACCACATACATACACGCTACAAACATGCATGTGCTTGTGATCACACGCACGCACACGCGCACGCATCCATGCACGCACACGCGCACGCACACACACACACACACACAGACACACACACACACACACACACACACACAGACACACAGTCACACAGACACACAGGATGGTAGAGACTGGAACAAAAGTATTCATAAGATGACATCTGCGTTTTGGTTGGACATGCAACACCAGGTATGTTGTGTTTTGTGCGTGTGTACGCGTGCCAGAGTGTGCTGTGTGTGTGTGTGTGTGTGTGTGTGTGTGTGTGTGTGTGTGTGTGTGTGTGTGTGTGTGTGTGTGTGTGCGCCAGCGTGTGCTGTGTGTGTGTGTGTGTGTGTGTGTGTGTGTGTGTGTGTGTGTGTGCGCCAGCGTGTGCTGTGTGTGCCAGCGTGTGGCGTGCTGTGTGTGTGCTGCTCTTTGGGGCCAGACAGTGGACTGTACATGACTATATACACATGGCACGGTCCCATCATTTCCACTGGTAATAGTTCATACAGAATGGTGTGTGTTGATTACACAGTACTGGCTTGTTCCATTGAAGCGCTGCCCCCTGGTGGAAGACATAGGATGGCGTCAGTTAAAACCCATTAAGACCCAAGTCCGATTCTACAAATAAATGCTTGATTTTTCAATAATGTTCAATAATAGCAGATGTATCAGCTTGTTTGAATAGCCAACGTAAAAATTGAAAAAGACACCGGTTGTAACGGGTTAAGCAACTATGCTAAACGTATCATTGCTGTTGGGCAGAAACCATGTATCTCCGTTCTTTTGTGTGGAAATGAACGGCCTACTTCGCTGTACAAGAGTGCAAAACTAGCCAATGTACAAGCTCACAACAAGATTGTAGATCGACTATGTTTACTATATGGTTTTAAATGTAAAAGTGGTTAAGCCTGACTGTGAGTTTTATAAAGTATTAATAAGAGCTTGTGACCAAATAATAACTACATTGGATTCATTGGAACACAGGTTGTTTTTTTCACCCATTTTCTGAAAAGAAATGGTTTCCACCCAACAGCGACGTGATAATAGTTAATTAGAATGAAATTCACTCTTACCTGAACTCAGTAGCCCTCAAAGAAACAAGTTTTTACTTTTCTGTGGAGAGAGGAAATAGAGGGAATAACAGTGAGGATTTTAGTATTGAAATAGTGAGTTCTGGGTGTGTTTGATGATACAAGTGTCTGATGCTTTCTGGTGTCAGGGCCTTTACAGCAGTGGTTCTCAAAGTGGGTCCGGGAGGGGACCTCCAGGGATCCTTGAGAGGGTTCCAGGGGGTCCTAACCTAACCTATTTACACTATTTTATACTCCAGGCTGTCAAGCTCACATTTTGAGCTTGTGTAGATCTGCTATATTAAAACATTTTGAAAAATCTTGAAATGTTTTAACACAAATCGTCTCTCATGGGGGTATCTGGCACAAACTCTGTTCAGATGGGGGTCCGTGGCCAAAATACATGGCCACATCGATGTGGGGGGGGGGGGGGGGGCTTCACGTGAAAATGAGAAACACTGTGTTACAAGAATCTGGTTAAATGTACAGTAACTGTCTTTGTTTGCAAAAGCCTTGCTATTTATTGATAACACTAAGAATAAAATGTAATGTAATAACATTATTTAGAATGGCACAGTACGTCACATACAGCTCAAATGAGCTGATGCTCTGAAGTCCAACTAGTCTGATTAATGACATCACCATGACACACCATGACACACCACAACATTTAAACACTTGTCTGATCTGACATTGACAGGTATCGTTAGGACAGCTTGATGGTGTACTAAAATATATAATTTAAAGGCTGACATTCTCCTACAAGCCTAATTAATGAAAGTGTTTTGTCATCATAATATAATATGGATGTTAATGAGGGTAAGATTCATGACTGAATGTGTTTTTACCTTTGCCACGGGGAAGGTTAGTCTAATTAAGTTTGTGTGAATATTATAATAATAATATAAGGAAGGACATTCTCAACAGGAGCATGAAGCGTCCCTTGCATATATTTTTGTTGCATCGTTCTCGTCCTCAGGACATTTTGTTGTTGTTTTATTCATTTAGTTCTCAGTCATGCATTTATAATCTTGACATTGTGTCACTGTCGTGATTGGATTTAAGCCAAGGGCAAATACTTGTTATGTAATTAAACCGTTTTTTTGTTGTTGTTATGCAATTGAATAAGCTACATTTAACAGTGGCATTTTCAAAAACAGACCCACACACTGAAATGAAAAATGATAAGGTGATAAGGTGATAACACAGTTTGACTGCATGACTAAAATGTTCAAAACATTGAGAGACCAAGAGTAAATAGCAGTGGGAAAGCAAACCAGTTCATCCACCCCATTAACCTGCATGTGTAGCTGTTTCAGGTCTCCAGATGACCCAGCAGCTGAAAGGTTTCATTTTATTGTATCAAAAGTATGTTTACAGTACATCACTCTGTGCTACTGTCCCACTTACCATGTTATGAGAGGATGTTTCAAAAGAGGTTCTGTGCTCCTCAGTACTTCCACACTTAAAAACGTAACAAAGAAAAACAAACAGACACACAAACATACAAAAGAAAACCAAGAAAACCGAACAAGAAGTACAAAGCCGGACAAACAGAAAACGACTTGCTTGAAAGATGTAAACAAGGGACTTGGGCGAAGGGGGGGATTAAAAAGAAAAACAAAACAAAGTCAATCATGCAGAAGAAATGAACACGTACGTAACCCAAAGGAAATGAAAGCAAAGGAAACACAAAACCTCTTTCTGATATCGTATGAATCGATTATAAAGCAGCAAGATACAGTAATAAGAGTTCAAAAGAGTGAAAGTGAATCAATAAGAGTAACAGATATTCTTGCAAAGTGATGGGATAGCACAAAATGAGAACAGTATAGTATATTAAAGAACTTTAGGACATTAAAATCAGTGCTTGCCAAAGTAAGAAGACCTCTTGTTATCCGGATCCCCTACTACAGTTTATGGATATTGAAAACTAAACGTAAGGTACCGACATAATTTGTGTCCAAAGTTCAGGCCTGACGTCGAAATTAAAAAAAAAAGTTTTCTAAATCATGACAATTTTCGGAAAGATTTGAGGCACATTTTAACGATTTTTCAAAAATAGCAGACCTACAAGCTCATAGCGCGCCACTCGGTGGCGCGCTATGAGCTTGTAGGTCTGCTATTTTTCAATAGCTAAATTATAACATAATGTTTAAAACACCAAAAGGGGTTCCCACCCCAAAATGGGTTAAAGTGCATCCAACTGTTTAGCCTGTTTAGACTGTTTAGACTGTTTAGACTGTTTAGACTGTTTAGCCTGTTTAGACTGTTTAGACTGTTTAGCCTGCCACTGGCTGGCTAAACAGTTAGATGCAAAGGCACTAGTTCAATTCCCCTCCAATGAGACATATTGTGACCCAACATCCAGGCTAATTGGTAACACCCCACCACCACCCACCACAAACTAGCAACTTGCTAGAGCTACTACATGAAATAAACATTTATACTTATAATTTTCCTTAATTGGGCTACCCGGTATAGCAGAGTGGTTGGGGGTGTACCAAATGGGCTCTAATGCCTGACAGCAAGTGCCTGGTTCGATTCCCGGCCAGCCGGACCATTTACACACTCCCTTACTCTCTCCACGTTTCCCGTCTTTCTCCACTG
Source organism: Electrona antarctica (assembly GCF_951216825.1). NCBI lineage: Eukaryota > Metazoa > Chordata > Actinopteri > Myctophiformes > Myctophidae > Electrona > Electrona antarctica. Next base: position 13,628,948 of record NC_136805.1, read on the forward strand.
TACCTTCCCCCCCCCCCCCCCCCCTTAAAACTTAAAAATAAGCAAATTAACACAATTCCTATAATTAAATGTAATGGAAAAAGCAACAGGGTAGATGGCATTGTGTGTAGGGAAGCTTGACAAACACCTGACACTAGATGCGCCTCAGAATGGTATTTTGGGGTAAATTGATGAAGCCTAATTGCCCTGTAGCTTTGACCATAATTAGTAGAGTCTATACCGTACATACAGTGGTCAGCTCTTGGCTTTGCTAGCTAGCTATAATTGTGTGGGCTTCTCTCTTCACGGCTCCCTTAGGATTCCTTGAAGGGGTTCCGAATGGACCCTTTCACTGCTTACAGGTCTGTAAACTCTCAGAGTTAACGGGAGTCCTTGCAATAAAAATACAAAAGTCTGAGGACCACTGACTGAACTGTACATTTATGCGGTCAGACCATGGTCTCCTGCTTGGTCTTTACCTTCTTCTTGGCTTGCAGTAGCTCCTGATAGGCGCTGGATCGGATGAAGCGACTGTACGAGTCACTTTTCATCAGCTTGTAGATGTGCTCCTGTTTGGGGAGGACAAGAGAGAATAGTATACTAACGCCACATTGTGTACAGACACAATGTCTGAATGCCCTTACAAAGATGTAATCTGACATCGAAACGTTTTTTTTTGCCTTGCACCTTCTATATTAAAGTAAAAGGCTCCAGCGCCTTCTTCATTCAACAATGTCTGAATGCATTACAGGGTTGGATTCTCTGGGGCTTTGTATACCCCTTCTCTGGTCATCATGACCAGGTGCAGATATATCACTTCTTCTGGTCAGAGATACATTAATTACATAGATTGTTCTTTTGGAAAATGTAGACTGTCTGATATGTTTGATATTCATGATTTATAGTATCACAATTTGATTGAAAATGTCTGTTAACCTAATTATTATTTCACAATAGCAGATATACAAGCTCACTACGTGTCGCGATGTGACGTGTCGTGTGCTTGTAGATCTGCAATTTCTTTTGCTATTTGTTGGAAGTATAAAGGATTTAGTAGTACTCTGTTTTTGTCACAAATGGATCCCAGCTGCAGTCACAGAAACCACTCCCCCAGAAAAGACAAACTGTGTTATTTTGAGTTCAAAGCCATTACACTGCAATATCCTGAGGAGAATGTATGAAATGACAAACAGATTAAATTGTCTCCATACTCTGTTGTGCATTCTAAATACTCTGTTGTGCATTCTAAATACTCTGTTGTGCATTCTAAATACTCTGTTGTGCATTCTAAATACTCTGTTGTGCATTCTAAATACTCTGTTGTGCATTCTAAATACTCTGTTGTGCATTCTAAATACTCTGTTGTGCATTCTAAATACTCTGTTGTGCATTCTAAATACTCTGTTGTGCATTCTAAATACTCTGTTGTGCATTCTAAATACTCTGTTGTGCATTCTAAATACTCTGTTGTGCATTCTAAATACTCTGTTGTGCATTCTAAATACTCTGTTGTGCATTCTAAATACTCTGTTGTGCATTCTAAATACTCTGTTGTGCATTCTAAACAGTGTTGTTTTCTTCGACTAAAACTAAGACGAAAAATGTTCGTCGACTACCTTTTTCCACTGACGAAAACTAAATGGAAACTAAATGAAAACTAAGCTATGATGAGTAAAACCAAGACTAAATATACTGACAATTTCGTCAACAGATAAAAACTAGACTAAATGTTAGGAAGGGACTAGTGGACAAGAGATTCAGTATAAGTCATTTTACACTTGGTTGCATGCTGAAAATAGCAGATCTACAAGCTCACAAAGCGTCGCAGCGCGACGCTTGTAGATCGGCTATTTTCAGAAAGTGTAAAAACAGTCATTACGACGGCATCAAGGCCCGCCAAAATACATTTTAGTCGACTAAATCAACTGTAGATTTAGTCGACTAAAATCTTATGACATTTAGTCGACTAAAACTAGACTAACACTAAAGCATTCCAGGTGACTAAAATGTGACTAAAACTAAATTAAAGCTATTCAAAAGACTACGACTAAAACTAAAATAAAAATTTGCTGCCAAAAGCAACACTGTCTGGAAGTCACCCTGCCTCTTTCAGCTCCTACTGTCCATACTCTGTTGTGCATTCTAAATGAGTCTGGAAGTCACCCTGCCTCGTTCAGCTCCTACTGTCCATACTCTGTTGTGCATTCTAAATGAGTCTGGAAGTCACCCTGCCTCGTTCAGCTCCTACATTCTAAATGAGTCTGGAAGTCACCCTGCCTCGTTCAGCTCCTACTGTCCATACTCTGTTGTGCATTCTAAATGAGTCTGGAAGTCACCCTGCCTCGTTCAGCTCCTACTGTCCATACTCTGTTGTGCATTCTAAATGAGTCTGGAAGTCACCCTGCCTCGTTCAGCTCCTACTGTCCATACTCTGTTGTGCATTCTAAATGAGTCTGGAAGTCACCCTGCCTCGTTCAGCTCCTACATTCTAAATGAGTCTGGAAGTCACCCTGCCTCGTTCAGCTCCTACTGTCCATACTCTGTTGTGCATTCTAAATGAGTCTGGAAGTCACCCTGCCTCGTTCAGCTCCTACTGTCCATACTCTGTTGTGCATTCTAAATGAGTCTGGAAGTCACCCTGCCTCGTTCAGCTCCTACTGTCCATACTCTGTTGTGCATTCTAAATGAGTCTGGAAGTCACCCTGCCTCGTTCAGCTCCTACTGTCCATACTCTGTTGTGCATTCTAAATGAGTCTGGAAGTCACCCTGCCTCGTTCAGCTCCTACTGTCTGTACACCTATTTCAACCACTTCTTCTTAAAAGCTGTCGGAATTCAGAAACAAATCTACACAGTGCTTGAATGCATTTTACATAATAATGATCGCATGGCTCAATGCACTTTCCAATATGTATCCACTCCAGTAGCCTTTAATAGTGTTCTGCCCACCATGAAGAATAAAATTGGGCTTAAAGGGGCACATCATCTATTTTTCAACCTATCTTCATATAATTTGTCCTCACCAATGTTCATGGTAGATGACACCATTTCCGGCTACTCTCTCTGTGTCTCAGAGGAGGCTGTAGGCAGTTCAGCAACCTGCCTACCAGTGACATTACCCCTTATGCCTAAACGCTTTAGGCATTTTATTTTTTACAATTTTAAAATAATGAATATAGCCAATCTACATCAACATGTTTGTAAATCGGCCGTTTGAACTAGTTCAAAATAGTAAAGAATGCCTAGATAGGGCCCTGTGTGTAGAACTGCAGAAATATTTTTCTTCTCTTTAAATATACTGTATATATTAAAAAAATTAAGCGGAATATTTTTATTCAAATCTTTGTTTCTGGGAGTCCCTGGAACAACACATTTTGAGATGAGGGGGTCGGTGGCCAAATACATTTCATTTTGGGGGTCCTTGACAAGAAAAAGTTTGAGCACCACTGATATACAGTATAGCAACGTAACGTCTTTCAGAAAACTGTTAGGCTCAACAAGACTGACGGCTGCCTCACCTGTGCATCTTCGAAAGCGTACCGCCCTGGGTCCTTGACATTCTGTGCGGTCTTGGCGTAGCTCTTGGAGTCCACGTTGATGGCACTGGGCGCTCCTGGAACCAGGAACTCCTTCCAGATCTCCTGCACCTGTGTTGGCACCTCCTTTATGGGTCGCTTCTTCACCTCCTGCACCGCCAACCAGAACCTAGTACATGGGAAAGTCTTGACGTTTCAGATCCAATAAGTTGAACTAGCAAAAAAATAAAAAAAATGTTGAATTGGGTCATAGGGATTTTTTACTAAATCTTTAAACCTTTAAACTAAACTAAGTGAAATGTCTCATACATCTCGTATTATCATATGTCTCAACAAAACTTATTATTTGGGACACCCCTTGAAGGCCAGGTGCATTAAAATGGTAACTGGTGTCTCTTCACAAAAAATTGCTGAATTCTACGAGGTCACAATGCTCGGGTGCTAGGGTTCACTACTTGGTTAATAAACCTTGCCAACGTATCATATATTTAAAGTCTACACCAGGTAGCTCTACCGTCTGTTGGATCCGTGTTTTCCAGAATTCAGTTTGAAACAAAAACACAGATGTACCGTTTCAGGACAAATGTTGCAGGGTGCTGGTGCCAAGGTTATTTTAAAAACCAACACCAACATATGCAGAAACGGT
>NC_136805.1:13635606-13645606 GCF_951216825.1 Electrona antarctica
AAAAATAGCAGATCTACAAGCTCATAGCGCGCCACCGAGTGGCGCGCTACGAGCTTGTAGGTCTGCTATTTTTGAAAAATCGAAGAACCACAGACATAGAAACATAGCTTTTTCAGAAAACTGTCAGGATGTAGAAGACATTTTTAGAATCTGATCTCAGGTCAGAATGGGTTAAGCCACTGGTTCTCAAACCTTTTAATTTCAAGGACCCTCATAACACAAGAGAGCGTACTAATCCAATTACAGGTCCATTTGGAACCCCCCTCAAGGAACCCTGACGGTCCCTGACGGTCCCTGGGCCCTACTTTGAGAACCACACAACAGTGGTCAAAGCAGGCAGGAGGAGAATGGAAGTATCTCCACAACAGTGGTCAAAGCAGGCAGGAGGAGAATGGAAGTATCTCCACAACAGATGTCAAAGCAGGCAGGAGGAGAATGGAAGTATCTCCACAACAGTGGTCAAAGCAGGCACGAGGAGAATGGAAGTATCTCCACCACAGTGGTCAAAGCAGGCACGAGGAGAATGGAAGTATCTCCACAACAGATGTCAAAGCAGGCACGAGGAGAATGGAAGTATCTCCACAACAGTGGTCAGCAGGCAGGAGGAGAATGGAAGTATCTCCACAACAGTGGTCAAAGCAGGCACGAGGAGAATGGAAGTATCTCCTCAACAGTGGTCAAAGCAGGCACGAGGAGAATGGAAGTATCTCCACAACAGTGATCAAAGCAGCCACGAGGAGAATGGAAGTATCTCCACAACAGTGGTCAACGCACGAGGAGAATGGAAGTATCTCCACAACAGTGGTCAAAGCAGCCTCGAGGAGAATGGAAGTATCTCCACAACGGTGGTCAAAGCAGGCACGAGGAGAATGGAAGTATCTCCACAACAGATGTCTCAAACAAATATGCCAGAACAAAATCTCTAACTGTAGAAAGAAAACAGGTAGACGGGGCATCGCCGAGGAAATTACAGCCGTTTGTGACGGCTAGGAGGACACGGTGCTGAGAATAGAGCAGGACCAGATCACAGAAGTTGTCTTAAGATGGGCACAAGACAAGACAGGAAAAAGACAATCTGGGAGGCCCAAGACCACCAGATCACAACTATGACACAAGAGCTGGAACAGATGAAGCTGTCACGTGGAGAGGCGCAGCATGCTGCCATTGCATTCTGTCCTTAACACAATCAGCGCCGGGATTCCTTCAAAATAGAAGCTTGGGGGGCCGGGAAGACATGGCCGCTTTTACGCCCTTCTGTTCCGGAAAAAAACTGAGATATTTTTTTGCTTGCTTACCTTTCTCTCGTTTCAATATTAGCGCTAAATAATCCATCGCGTTCATATTTTCAGTCAGAAATTAAGAGCTTAGTATATCCATCAGATCAAAACCACGGAGAGCGCCCTGGATTAGGAGAGACGAGGCATTCTTTCTGCAGCGGTAAACAGACCGGACCGGACCACGCATGAACGAAAAGCGAAGCGTATGGTGGCCTTGGAGTCCCACTCAAAAATAAAAGAAGGAAAGAATTCAGAATATTCTTCTCTCGTTTGATATCATTGAATATGCGCTAGGATGTGTACACACGTCCTTTGAATCCGTCGGTTGGATTGCTTACCAATGGGTCCCCAGTAAAATAAATGACTTGCTTAATTTTACTATTATTTCATCAGCTGAAGTTATGTCCAATGAGAGAATGTATAAAAATGACTATTCAGATCATAGGATGATCTCCCCCTCCGACAGAATATTAGACAGTCGTAGATTTCTGTACTAAATCTAATCTAACAAAAACAAAAAAGAACACAAAGGTCTTTACCAATGGGTGTCTGCGGCCTAATATGTATCAATTTGGGGATCACTGATGTGAAACTATTGCTCTCTAGCTAGGCAACCGGAGAGCTGCTTGCAGCGTATCACAAATCTAACTTTCAAATATATAGTTTAATAACTGTGTAATGTGTCAAATTATTTTCCGCTTTTCGCGCAATCGTTGTCAGAAAGTACATAACACAACACAACACGCTACAGTGAGTAAACTAATTAAAAATACAACATGAAACATGGAACCAGCACCAACCTGAGGTTTTCAGAGCTGAATTCAGACTCTACGAACTTGAGGAACTGTTCTTGTCCCACCGGATCCTTCAGCACCTCATTGAACCCGAAGCCCCACCGCTTTACTCTCTGCGAGCCTGGTTCCTTACTGCGCGCACACACACACGCACACACACACACACACACACACACACACACACACACACACACACACACACGCACACACACACGCACGCACACACACACACACACACACACACACGCACACACACGTAATTCACACATAATAAATGGGTTGAAAGTGGTGTGAGATTAACTATATCGTCTTTACAAAAACAACAACAACATTGAAATATGGGGACAAGAGTTTTCTGTCCGACAGCGTAGATTCGATTCATGAATTATTCAAAGGGTAGAGTACTACAGAAACATACACATAACAGCAGGCCACAGCAGCGTGGAGGCAGATGCAAAGTGGGTGCATATTGAGAGAACTAGCAGCATTACAGGAGCGTGTGTGGGAGGACCAGGGCTAAATCAAATAGCAGCCAGCCGGGCTCAAGCCAATTAAAAGCCTCAGAAAAAGCCAGCACAATCAAGTTGTTGTACTGTAAGCAGGTCCATGTCACACCATCCCACAACGACCCGTTGTATTTCACGCTCCGACGCCCCCACAGGCTTAGCTAATACAACAGAACAGAGCCAGAACCCAGCCAGGGATAATAACAATAACAAGGCTGAGCGACGACTTAATATCTCAATATCACAATTATAGAAACAAATTAGTATGATTAAAGGGTAGGGCAAGTGGTATTTCTCTGTTAAAAGGTGTTAAATAGCTCCATATTTATAATGATCAATGCTAAAAGAGGGTTTGTTTCGTAACGCAAGTCTCCCTGACTCTCCAGCTCTTTGGTAAAGAGGAAATGCATTTTCAGGTCTACTTGATGAAATGAGCAGGCCAATTTGAAACTGGAACACTATAAAAATGAAGCCACTAAATGGGTACTCTCTCCGGATTGCATGACATTTGCAACCTACCTGAAAATGCATTTTCTGTTTATTAAAGAGCTGGAGATACAGGGATCCCCTGTTACCGAACAAACACTCTATAGCAAGGATTACTAACAAAATATAGCTTTCCATTTTTAACACAAAAATTGTTTTGAAAATAGCAGATCTACAAGCTTGCAGCGCGCCGTACTGCGATATTTGATATGAAGGCGTACAAACTGAGGCTTTGTATGAGACTTTGGGGGTGCGTGCAGAGAAGGGGCATAGCACAGACAGACAGTAAGAGAAGAGGACGGATATGGAGGGAGGAAGGAGCTGTTGAAGATAGAGAAGGAGGAGGAGATGCAGGGAGAGCTCACCTGGCCTCCAGCTCCCAGCACGTGGTGTCATCAGAGATCCAAGGGTTCGAGGGCTCAGGAGTGCTGAATACCGGATCATACTCCGCATACTGCTCTGTGTAACTCATCAGACTAGAGAGACAGAGAGAGAGAGAGAGAGAGAGAGAAGGGGGAGGGAAAGAGGTGTACCATGTAGACAGAGAAGTGAGTTGAGTAGCTGTGTAAATAAGCAGGGTTTGTACAATATGGTCGCATGAAAGAGTATATTAGTTGAATTTACCTCTCTGCTACTTTAGACATCTTTAACCTGTGTCTGTCCAACTGTGATTGCCAATACTGCATCTGAGGTGAGGAGACAGGAGGAGCGTTTACATAGAGGATGAAACTTACCAATTCTCCCACTCCCAACTTACCGCCATAAGAGCTGTTCACACCAAGCACGATGACGATGGAACTATAAAAATTACATTTGAACTCAAACGGGTGGCAGTGTCCACAACATATCTGTAATGGACAATTATAGTCGTGGACGATATCGTTTGGATCACTTTAGCTTCAGGGCAATTTTGTGAACGATGAAAGCCACTCAAAATCCATCTGAGATCTAGGACGCAATGCGTCACGTCACCCCCCTTTGTTACTAATATAGAGCTGACGCTAGCTGGAAGGTTAACTGTCTTTACCTCAGGTACGGTACAACTATGCTTGATTCTCCATAATATCCTATTGTATGCCTCTTTCAGCACTCTGAGATCTCTCTCTCTCTCCCCCTGTGTGTGTGTGTGTGTGTGGGCTCTGGCACAGTTGGACTGCACAGCTGTTGGTGCCACTGTTTACAGATATAGCGTATTGTACATCAGTGTGGATACTGCTCACACATAATGACCGTTATAGTTATCGCTATTGTGCTCAGTGAGAATGGCGCTATAGTTTCTTCTTATATTGTCTTCGATCGATGCTACTTTAACTGTGCAGATTTGATCTTGGCCACTTGTTCCTGTGTTTTTGTTACGTGAATGTTATTGAGAGCGTAGTGTTTATAGACAGATGCTAAGTTCAATGTTTACCTGCTGCTGGCCTAGTTTACCTGCTGCTGGCCTAGTTTCGTCGAGGCACTACATTGTTCTCCCTCTACTTGTGTGTATATTTACCTTGTTTGTTTGTTGACAGGAGTTCGTTCTTACTCTGTGTATTCCGATCTCGCATTGTAAGTTTGGCAACCATTTCTATCCTACTTTGAGGTGGTGTTATACGTAGTCATGGGCCATTTGTTTTTCTTGTGGCTGTTGTCTGTTTGTTTATATACTGTGAAAAAACTCCAATAACAATATTTATAAAAAGGTTGAGAATCACTGTGCTAAATACCTAAATTGTCTGTCGTATGATGGAGATTAAATTAAATGGTAAATGGTGCATTTATATAGCGCCTTTACCCAAGGCGCTTCACATAGATTGTGCATTACATTCACCCATTCACACACACATTCATACACCGATGGCAGCGGAAACCATGCAAGGCACCAACCAGCACATCAGGAGCAATTAGGGGTTCAGTGTCTTGCTCAAGGACACTTCGACACTAACTCTGGGGGAGCCCGGGTTCGAGCTGGCAACCTTGCGGTTACCATCCAGCCACTCTACCCCTGAGCCACCGCCGCCACCCAAATTAAACAACAGTGCATCCAAATTTGTCAAGCATCTATACGAACAAAATTGGCCCATGTCCCGGGGAGGGAAGCTAGGCAGGGAGGGGTGATATTTGTCACTAAACGTGCACTACTCCAAAGGGCTGGGGGGGCACCTGTCATCGGGGGGTGTTGGGTGGGAGGACTAGGACGAAGGCTCTACATCCTCCCAGTGGGGGCTCCTCACTGGCAGGTGAGGAGGAGTAGGAAACAACAGCAGTGACAACACGCACAAAATATTTGTGGGGAGGAATCAATCGGCATAATTAACACATTACCTGTTCTCTTAGCTCCTCCTCCGTTGGCTCTTTGGCTTCTGGGGCGGGGGTGTGGGTGGGGCTGTGGTTCCGAATGTCATTCTGCAAGCCGTACACTGACTGTAGACACACACGCACGCACACACGCACGCTCACACACATATGCACACATGCACACTCACACACACGCACACACATATGCACACACGCACGCACGAGCGTGCACACACACACACACAGACACACACACATGCACACGCACACGCACACACACACACACACACACACACACACACACACACACACACACACACACACACACACACACACACACACACACACACACACACACAGAGAGAGAGAAAGAACGCATGTAGGCAAAACACACAGACAGGGACCTCATAAGATTTGGGAAAGAGAGAACAAACACACACACACACACAGTGGAGAGAATATATGGGGCCACACATAGTGATGGAGAGGAATGGGGGGAGGGGGGGGGACACTGAGCGTGGTAGAGTAAAAGTGGCAAAAGAGTGATATTTTGTGAACATAATTTGATCTCTCACTCTCTCATCATCCAGGTCACTCTCCACGTCCCCATAGACTGACTACAGAGACACAAGCACAGAGAGAGAGAGAGAGAGAGAGAGAGAGAGAGGGGGGGGGGGGGGGGGGGGGGGGGGGGTGGTGGGGGGGAGACAAAGGAGACAGGAATAAAAACACGGTGGAGAGAAGGGGAGGAGGAAGAGGAGGGTAAACGTGGTGGACACCAGTGTGAGGAAGGTGAGGAGGAAGGTGACAGAAAGGCCATTATTAAAAACAATGATCATGATTCAGTGACAGAATTTTGATCAATTCTGAAGAGCAATCAACTTCGTTTGCACAATGGAAATGAAAGTGAAAGTTTGGATGTTCCACAAAGGTCAAATGTTTGAAGGTTTGTCATGGCTTTACTGGTGTAATGCTACATGTACAGTATATCCTCTATAACCATGCATTTTCAAGGGATTTCTATAGTATTGGAAGAGCATTTCAGTCGGTTTGCCAAGGAAGACACAAGGGCCTCAACTATCAATTATTTCCGTAGGAATTATCCAATCGATTACTTTTTCAATAGATCAAATGAAAGAAAAGCACGTTTTAAGTTTAAGTGTACATGTCAACAAACCAACAATGAACCATTTAAGTCCTATTGTTGTATAACGGTGTCATGAAAGAAATTGTGAAAATATCAGATCCAAAGGCTCACAATGCATCTCATCGCTGTGCATTGTGAGCGAGTATGCAAAATCTCATATTTTCATTTACATTTTTTGCTATAATGAAATGCCCAGTATATGGATAATCGATTAAACCAATGAGTTCGATTAACTGCATGTTGCAACCCTAGACGACACTCACCTTTCTGGTTTTATGAGGCTGCTTCATTCGAGACGACTTCTTGATGTCTGCCTCTGTGGTGTTAACACAGCCCGGCTGACGGACACACAGACACACAGGAGAAAACAACCATGTCAAGAAATGAATATCAAAACTTAACTCTGAGAGTGTACAAAATAAATATAACAAAATCGACCTAAAGTATAATGGTCCATTTAGTACACTGTAAGGGTCCATTTGCAACGAACCCTATGGGTCCCTGGACCCCAATGGGTCCCTGGACCCCAATGTAATCACTGGACCCCAATGTAATCACAGTATCTCTGCCTTTTACATGTCGCTACGGAACTCCACCAGACCACTGTGACTATGTCTATTATCTGACTAATTGTCTACTACTAATTGTCTGCTCATCATGGCTTGAAGCCACCTGGTGGTTGAATGGCCACTCCACATATTAAAATAAACCTGTGGGTGTGGCGGAGAATCTGGGGGTGGGTCTGTGGGTGTGTCTATCAGAGGTACCTCTGGGTTCTGATAAATGTCCTTTTGAGACTGAGGCAAAAAGGAATGGGACTCCACTGTAGATGTTTGACTTGTGTAAATAAGCCCAACCCGGTGGCCCGGGCGGGCTGTTCTACCATTCATTGTGGAACACTTTTGGTCTGATTCTAAAACCTGGATCTAAACTGGAAACGATGGTGGACAGATGTTCTGTTGTTTGTGTGTTGTTTTGCAGGTCTGGAACGTGATACAAAGAGAGAAACAACAAGAGAGAGAGAGAGAGAGAGAGAGAGAGAGAGAGTGTGTGTGTGTGTGTGTGTGTGTGTGTGTGTGTGTGTGTGTGTGTGTGTGTGTGTGTGTGTGTGTGTGTGTGTGTGTGTGTGTGTGTGTGTGTGTGTGTGTGTGTGTGTGTGCGGTTGTAGCGTACTGTAGTGTGCCAGTCCCCCTCTCCCAAAACAGCTGCTCCACTGTTCTACCTTCTCCCACATCCAGCCATCCGTCCATCCATCCCTCCTTCACCTCGGCTGTGTGAGTTCCTCTCCTCCCTCAGCCCCTCTCGTACCATCACTCCATCTGTCCTCTCTAAAGCACCCATCTGCTCTAGACAGACACACAAGTGTGGACTTCCGTTTGGGTGGCACTGGCTCACTAGGTAGAGCATTGACTCACTAGGTAGAGCATTGACTCACTAGGTAGAGCAGTGGCTCACTAGGTAGCGTATTGACTCACTAGGTAGAGTATTGACTCACTAAGTAGAGCATTGACTCACTAGGTAGAGCATTGGCTCACTAGGTAGAGCATTGACTCACTAGGTAGAGCATTGGCTCACTAGGTAGAGCATTGACTCACTAGGTAGAGCATTGACTCACTAAGTAGAGCATTGGCTCACTAGGTAGAGCATTGGCTCACTAGGTAGAGCATTGACTCACTAGGTAGAACATTGGCTCACTAGGTAGAGTATTGGCTCACTAGGTAGAGCATTGGCTCACTAGGTAGAGCATTGACTCACTAGGTAGAGCATTGGCTCACTAAGTAGAGCATTGGCTCACTAGGTAGAGCATTGGCTCACTAAGTAGAGCATTGGCTCACTAGGTAGAGCATTGACTCACTAGGTAGAACATTGGCTCACTAAGTAGAGCATTGGCTCACTAGGTAGAGAATTGGCTCACTAGGTAGAGCATTGACTCACTAGGTAGAGCATTGACTCATTCCGTAGAGCATTGACTCACTAGGTAGAGCATTGACTCACTATAGAGCAGGGGTGCCCACACATTTATGACGTGAGATCTACTTTCAAAATGACCAGCTCAACAAGATCTACCCACTGAAAAAACAAGTGTACCATTGCTGAAAATAGTTTAAATATATAATGTACCTGGGGGATAGGGAGGGGGGAGAAATGATGACAGGCAGTTTCTGCTGTCAAAATATGTCCCCCCTGTATTTAACTTAAACGCCCAATGCATTCTCAATGGCAATAGCACAAACTTTGGCATGCCTTTGACTTTGACTTTGAAACTATATTCACACATTTTATAATTCAGCTTACTGTGGAGACACATGCTGGAACTTTTTACTTTGAAATTATTTGTAGTTTCTGAGTTATTTAACTTAAACGCCCAATGCATTCTCAATGGCAATAGCACAAACTTTGGCATGCTACTAGTCCTACAGAGCATTGACTCATTAAGTAGCAGAGCAGTGGCTCACTAGGTAGAGCGGGCGGTATTTAAATAACTGTGCATTCTGCAAAATCCTGCACATCCCGCCATGAACCAGATATAGAGCAATCATATACAGTAGCTACATTCAGAGAATGTATGTGCATAATAATAACCAACTGTCAAGTTGTAAGTCCAGCCGACCCCACTGTGTTGCTGTCTGGAGACTCTGTGGTGCTGTAATTGGGTGTTTAGCCTATCTCTCTCTCTCGTGTGTGTGTGTGTGTGTGTGTGTGTGTGTGTGTGTGTGTGTGTGTGTGTGTGTGTGTGTGTGTGTGTGTGTGTGTGTGTGTGTGTGTGTGTGTGTGTGTGTGCATCCTTGTGCTGCACAATGAAACAGCCTCTCTTTCACGCACGGTCGCTCTGTCATTCTGTTATGTAATGTTTTTGCTTTTTGGGATCTGGCAGGACTAAAGGGACAAAGGAGCGGTGACCAGGAATTAACACCACGAACGCCCGGGGGTATTTAGGACCATTAAATCAGCGCCCAGCGATTTACAGCAACGGAGCACATTTAGCGACGCACCAGGCGCTATCCCGGAAGTAGATGAAGTAGCTTGATGTAGCCAAAACACTCCTGAGGCGATCAACAACAACGGGAGGTATGATTAATTCTAACGCGACTAGCGACGGGACCGTGATGGGCCGTCTAAAACATAATCTTTGCTTAGAATTGGACGGAATGATTTAGATCGGGAGTTATTCACGGTTTAAGATTTTCGGTCTCATCCGCTAAAATGGGGGGGAACATGATGACGTCCCAACCGGAAATGACATTGAATGTTGCGCAACAGACGCTCCCAGCCTGTGGAGCGATGCGATCGATCAATAAATCTCCGTCCTTTTATTAATCTCCGTCCTGAGCGCTGGGCGTTACCATTTGATAGGACGGAGAACTCCGTGTATGCCGCTCGGGGTGTTAACTGCATGCGGTCAGCAATGAAATCATTCATTCACGGCCAGGAATGGTCAGACTTCCAACGGGAGCAGGCAAGAAAACGGTCCCACGCAGGGCTCTAGTCCCTGGTTCAATTCTCGATTCC
>NC_136805.1:13650606-13652039 GCF_951216825.1 Electrona antarctica
TGTAATAAAGGCAAAGGTTTGAAAAAACCCATTATATTGATATTAAATCATATCGCCCAGCCATACTTGAAACATCAAGGAGGGAGTGTAAAGTACTTCTCAATTAAAATAAGAGTATGCAACACCAATCAAAATTTAATCATACACTAGTACTCTCTAAGGCTAATGGAAAAAAACACTTCCTTTTTTTTGCTGGGTGTCAGCCTAAACATCCCACAGAGAAATGAAAGAAATGTATGCTGATTGCATCCTGTGCCTGATTATAGACAAACTACTTTGAAAGCCATTATGATGGAGAAACAGGGTCTTTAAGCACAACACCTGATGGCAGGTATAATAATCCCCATGAACACGCACGTAATTACCCACCGTTTAGAATCAGAATGTCAAGAAGAAAAAGATTAGCACCATCACATAACAGCGTAGAAAATAGTAAAATACAAAAGTAGGCTACGTGAATCAAAGAGCAGGTCGTATGACTGTGTATGCCTGTGTGTTTCTCTCTCTCTCTCTTTAAGTGCGTACAGTTTATAAAGCATAAGTGCTATTGATGGAGTCGATAGGGAGATGTATTTATCAACGGACTTCACTGTTGCAGATTTTCATGACATTTGAACAAATTGCTACGGCACCCCCCACCCCCTTTCTGCCCACCCCATGCATTGCATGTCATCTTTTATAAAGATGATAAAACACTGAACATATCTCCTTGAAAGTCGGATAGAAACACAATACTGCCCTTAACCCATTTTGACCTGAGATCAGATTCTAAAAATGTCGATTTTTCAAAAATAGCAGACCTACAAGCTTGTAGCGCGCCACTCGGTGGCGCGCTATGAGCTTGTAGATCTGCTATTTTTCAATAGCTAAAGCATAACATAATGCTAACACCAAAAGGGGTTCCCGCCCAAAACGGGTCAACTGAACTGAACCATTGGTAGCTTACCACTGGAAAATGTAAAACATGGAATGTGCAACTGGAATAGAAATGGTGTCAGCAGGCGGTTGATGACTTACAGCTTCATAGTCAGCCAACTCCAACCGGGCTTTGTTTTGCATTGTCCTCTTGCACAGGTAGACAGCTGGAGAGAGAGAGAGAGTAAAATCAATACATACATTAATTCAATTTCCGAGGTTTATACCTAAAATAACATAAACAACATTGGGCATAGATGGAAATTGCAAGAGAGAGAGAGAGAGAGAGAGAGAGAGAGAGAGAGAGAGAGAGAGAGAGAGAGAGAGAGAGAGATTATATGTCTCTTCATACAGAACGTGTTTGAATCGTAAACTGTATGTCTTTATCCTTATGCACATGTAGAAAACCACTGAGGAGAATGTGGACGGGGAGAGCGTAGAGTCACAGGCATAAGGAGCAGGCACACAGAGCAAGAGAAAAACATTGTCGACAAAGTCTTAACTGAAATAAAAGTGCT